>NC_026661.2:21637449-21937449 GCF_000004075.3 Cucumis sativus | reverse complement strand
TTCTTTTTTTTTTGCTTTCTGGGTTTCTTTTTTTTTTTCTGTTTTTTTTTTTTGGCTTGATTCTTCATGAAAATCTCTTCTTTTCGATTTTTTTTGTGTTCTCGACTTAGGAATCTGGTTTTGGTGATGATTGTATTCATGTTTCAGCTCTACATTATTGGTTTTCAGTAATAATTGGATTTACCCTCTTTCTTTTTTCTTTGTTTGAGCCGTGATTTCCCTCAATGGGGATTGAGATTTGAGGTGAATTCTATTTGTTGAGCTGTGTTTTTGCGTCTTCTTTTGATCTATTTCCCTTTTGTGGTGTGGGTAGGATTGCTGGGTGTAATCTCGTTTTAGAAGAAAAATAAATTGGTTTTGTTCCGAGGGTATTAGCTTAATTTTTTAGAGTTTCTCATGATTTGTATTGGTTTTTCGTGATTTACCTTGATGGTTGTGAGATGGATTTTTTTAATGCAGCTCAAATGTTTGTTAGAATGCTTACCCGTCTGGGTATTCGTTTTCTGGGGGTGGATTTGTGTCATTGTCCAACTGGACGATTTCTTTGTTAATTAATTTGTATGGTTGTTATTAGGATGAAAATGGAGAGATTGCAGTAAGAACAGGTAGGATTTTGTGTTGACATTGGTGTCCTTATCATACACCTTTTAAGATGAAGATGGAGTCAATGAGACGGGGAAGGATAAGGCAGAGGATCCGCCGAAGCCATCTTTATACGTTTGCTGCTTGCCTCCGTGCAGACAGCGCGCGGGAGGTTGACGATTCAAATCCTTTAACAGGACCTGGCTTTTCACGAGTTGTATGTTGTAATCAGCCTCAAACCCATGAGAGAAAGCCATTGAAATACTGCACAAATTACATATCCACGACCAAGTATAATGTTCTTTCTTTTGTGCCTAAGGCTCTCTTTGAGCAATTCCGAAGAGTTGCCAATTTGTACTTTCTTTTGGCTGCGTTGTTATCGCTCACACCAGTTGCCCCATTTTCTGCTGTGAGCATGATTGCTCCTTTGGTATTTGTTGTTGGGCTCAGTATGGCTAAAGAAGCTCTTGAGGACTGGCGTCGATTTGTGCAGGATATGAAGGTTAACCTCAGGAAAGCGAGTGTCCACAAAGGGGAAGGTGTTTTTGGCCATAGACCATGGCACAAGCTCCGAGTAGGAGATATAGTGAAAGTACAGAAGGATCAGTTCTTTCCAGCTGATCTACTCCTCTTGTCGTCGTGCTATGAGGATGGTATATGTTATGTGGAAACGATGAATTTGGATGGTGAAACCAATCTCAAAGTAAAGAGAGCTTTGGAAGTAACCTTACCATTGGATGATGATGCAACTTTCAAAGATTTTTCTGGAAAAATTTACTGTGAAGATCCAAACCCAAATCTTTACACCTTTGTAGGTAACTTTGAGTATGATCGGCAGGTTTATCCTCTTGATCCTAATCAGATTCTCCTCAGAGATTCAAAATTGAGGAATACAGCTTATGCCTATGGGGTGGTGATATTTACTGGACATGATAGCAAAGTCATGCAGAATGCTACAAAATCCCCTTCAAAAAGAAGTAGAATAGAGAGAAAAATGGACAAAATTATTTACATCCTTTTCACTCTACTTATATTGATCTCATCGATAAGCTCAATAGGTTTTGCTGTGAAAACTAAGTACCAAATGACAGACTGGTGGTATTTACGAACTACTGGTGATGACCATGATCCACTGTACAACCCTCGTAAGCCAACCTTATCAGGGCTCATACATTTAATCACTGCTCTTATACTTTATGGATATTTGATACCCATCTCGTTATATGTTTCCATCGAGGTTGTTAAGGTTCTCCAAGCTTCCTTCATTAACCAAGATATTAACATGTATTGTGAGGAGACTGCCAATCCAGCTCAAGCTAGAACTTCCAATTTGAATGAGGAATTGGGTCAGGTAGACACAATCCTATCTGACAAAACAGGCACTTTGACTTGCAATCAAATGGACTATCTGAAATGTTCCATTGCTGGCACTGCATATGGTGTTAAATCTAGTGAGGTTGAACTTGCAGCTGCAAGGCAGATGGCATATGACTTCGAGGAGCAGGACGGAGAATTTTCCGATGTCCATGGACAAAAGAATAGCCAGCCGTCTTCAATGCCACATAGCAGATTAGGTTCTGAGATTGAGCTGGAGACTGTTGTTACTTCAACTGATGGCAAGGATCAGAAGTCTGCCATAAAGTATTTTAGTTTTGAGGACAGCCGCCTGACTGGTGGAAACTGGTTGAATGAGCCTAATCATGATGTTCTTTTATTGTTCTTCCGAATTTTAGCAATTTGTCACACTGCAATTCCTGAACTGAATGAGGAGACCGGCGTTTATACATACGAGGCAGAGTCCCCGGATGAAGGTGCTTTTCTTGTTGCAGCTAGAGAATTTGGTTTTGAATTTTGTAAGAGAACACAGTCAACCTTGGTTGTCCGTGAAAGGTATCCTTCACCTGACCAAGTAGTTGAAAGGTAAGATTAACTTTATGTCGCTCAGGTCTATCTTTCCATGAATTTTCTGTGTCATGCATTGCTGATGTGTCTTGGGAATCTGTACAGGGAATACAAAATTTTGAATCTATTGGATTTCACAAGCAAGAGAAAGAGAATGTCTGTAATTATTAAGGACGAGGAGGGCCAGATTCTTCTTCTCTGCAAAGGTGCCGATAGGTGAGTCTCATCAGTAGAGGCTCGTACGGATAATTTTTTAGAATTTTATAGAGATATCAGCTACTTCTTGCAAGTTAGCGTGTGAGAAAAAGCCCAGGTTGTCTTTGGAAGACTGGCTAACAAACTGCACTTTTCTTTTTCCTTTTTTATGGACGAGAAACACTTTTCTTCATTCTGAATCTCTTGCATTCCAATCATGCAGCATCATCTTTGATCGACTATCAAAGAATGGAAGAATGTATGAGGAAGCAACCACAAGGCATTTGAATGAATATGGAGAAGCAGGGCTACGAACTCTGGCACTTGCTTATAGGAAGCTCGAGGAAGCTGAATATAATGCTTGGAACAATGAGTTTCAGAAGGCTAAGACGTCAATCGGAGGAGATAGAGATGCAATGCTTGAGCGAGTATCCGATCTCATGGAGCGAGAATTAATCCTTGTTGGTGCTACTGCTGTGGAGGACAAGTTACAGAATGGGGTGAGAATAATATCTATTTATCTAGAACCATTATTGTCTGTTATCACTCTGGTTTGTTTTGTTTAACCTAGTATTATGTTTTTGGTTGCTCTAGGTGCCTCAATGTATAGACAAACTTGCACAAGCTGGTCTTAAGATCTGGGTTCTGACAGGAGATAAGATGGAAACTGCTATCAACATAGGGTCGGTCTTGCTAATTGATTGAAGCCATTTCTTACAGCTTATATGCCATGTTGAAAAATATATATTCCTGTGTTAAAAGAAATTGTTTCTGTCTTCAGATATGCATGCAGTTTACTACGACAGGGAATGAAGCGGATCTGCATATCAACAACCTCAGACTCCTTAGCACAGGATGGGAAAGAGGTATTTGATACTTTGAGAGAGAGCACAGGAAACTAGCTACAGGAAATTGATTTCATACGAATTAGGATTTTTTGTTTTTTGTTACACCCCAGGCCATGAAAGAAAATATTTTGAATCAAATCACCAATGCCGCACAAATGATCAAGCTGGAAAATGATCCACATGCTGCATTTGCTTTAATCATTGATGGGAAGACTTTAACATACGCCCTTGAGGATGATATGAAGCTTCAATTCCTTGGACTCGCTGTTGATTGTGCATCGGTCATTTGCTGCCGTGTCTCCCCCAAGCAGAAGGCACTGGTAGGACGTCCATTCTCATTTTAGGGCTAACCACCTTGTATACTATCAACTGTTCATATATCATACTCAAGCTGTTCATTGAATGGACGATTTAGTAGTAAACTGGTTTTGCTTCCGTTTCTGTAGGTAACAAGGTTAGTGAAAGAAGGTACTGGGAAAACTACTTTAGCAATTGGCGATGGTGCAAACGATGTAGGAATGATTCAAGAGGCCGATATTGGTGTCGGTATCAGTGGGGTTGAAGGTATGCAGGTACGCACAAATGACTCTCCTTTCTAAACCTTGTCTATTAAATAAATCTCTACCCCTCTTTTTTAACCCCTTATGCTTTCAGGCTGTGATGGCTAGTGATTTCTCTATAGCTCAATTTCGGTTTCTTGAAAGGCTTCTGGTAGTCCATGGTCATTGGTGCTACAAGAGGATAGCACAAATGGTAAAGTTAGACTATGTTTCTATGTTCTGTCATGTTTGCCAAATTTTGCTTCAATGAAGCCAAGGTCAATGAACCAGTTATGAATTATCAGTAGTACGTTCTTAATTTAACTTTGATCTAACAATGGTTATTTTCATTTTCCAGATTTGCTATTTCTTCTATAAGAATATTGCATTTGGATTAACGCTATTCTACTTCGAAGCATATGCTGGATTTTCTGGGCAATCAATTTATGATGATTTCTACATGCTATCATTTAATGTCATACTCACCTCATTGCCTGTAATTTCCCTTGGTGTATTTGAGCAAGATGTCCCTTCTGAGGTGTGCCTACAGGTAAAGACAGGCAGCATTGAATGTAAATAAGCGAACTGATTTGTGTTCCAAGTTCATATGCTAACCAACCATCGTACATTTTGCAGTTCCCTGCACTATATCAGCAAGGACCTCGAAACTTGTTCTTTGACTGGCCTCGAATTTTCGGATGGATGGGGAATGCTCTCTACTCATCTCTAGTTACTTTCTTTCTCAATCTCATCATCTTCTATGACCAGGCCTTCCGTTCGGGCGGCCAAACTGCAGATATGACTGCTGTAGGAACCACCATGTTTACTTGCATCATATGGGCAGTAAATTGCCAGATTGCTCTCACAATGAGCCATTTCACCTGGATCCAACACCTTCTCGTCTGGGGTAGCATTGCGATGTGGTATTTGTTCATCTTACTCTATGGAATGATTATATCCTCTGGGAATGCGTATAAAATCTTTGTCGAAGCTCTAGGACCTGCCCCTGTTTATTGGATAGCCACAATTTTAGTAACGATTACCTGTAATCTCCCGTATCTTGCTCACATATCCTTCCAGAGAAGCTTCCATCCAATGGATCATCACATTATCCAAGAAATCAAGTACTACAGAAAGGATGTTGAAGATACGCACATGTGGACCAGGGAAAGATCAAAAGCAAGGCAAAAGACAAAGATAGGATTCACAGCCAGAGTAGAAGCAAAGATCAGACAGTTAAAAGGAAGGCTGCAAAAGAAGCACTCTTCCCTTGGCATGCCTCCGAATGCTACTACTACTGCTATATCATGAAAATATCTCCACCCTAAATCTTCAAAATTTTTGGAATTTTTTTTCTAGAGTTTCCGGCCCATTTGAATCTTTTTCTTTTATTTTGAATTTTTTTTTCCTGTTATGGAAAATGGGTTATTGCCACCCCCCCATTGGTTATAACAAGAAAGAATGTGAATCCGGAGCTTATGTATGTATCATAACTTAAAAAAGAATTTGAAATGTTAAGAGCTTGTAGAATAGCTGATACCCTAAAAGCTTGTTGCTGTTCCCATTCTTTTCCCCCACTTTGTTTGTTTGTATATCCCCTTTATTCATATTCAGAGATTCAAAAACACTGACTATGTCACCCCATTCAACTCTGTTTCATTCACTCTAATCATCTGAAATTTATATATGATTTATATTTTCTTCTATATATTCAACATTCACTATTCA
The DNA here is from genome assembly GCF_000004075.3 of Cucumis sativus. Lineage (NCBI taxonomy): Eukaryota > Viridiplantae > Streptophyta > Magnoliopsida > Cucurbitales > Cucurbitaceae > Cucumis > Cucumis sativus. The sequence goes on along the minus strand of NC_026661.2, from coordinate 21,931,655 downwards.
CTGATGATATGACCATTTGTTTTACTGTCAAATTTGATCGGCTCAATCCTGATTCCATATGATTAATAAACTATACATAGTTTCATTAATTTCAGCCGGATCTTTCGCTCTGACTTAGCTTTAAAACGGTGAACTAGTTTCGGATTGGGATAATACAGGCGGCATCCCCATCATCTGCAGCTGAAGATTTATTCTGTTTTACACCGACTCGAGAGCCTAAATAATTTTCAATGCCTGATTTATTAGGTTGGAACATGAGAACAATAATTGTCATGTGAAACTGTCTCCCAATTCTTGACTGAATCATTCATTCCACCTTCTTACTCTTCCATTCTTGTTTGGTGTCGGTAGAAGGAGAGGAGAGAGAAAGCAACTTCTTTGTCATCTCTCTCTCTTTCACTATGCAGAAAAAGATCAGAAAACATTGATTTTGTGAAGAAAAATATCATTTCAAACAGAGCCCAGTTTTCACTTTTCCCATTTACATCAAATTTTGAACAGAAAACAATTACAGAAGTCAATGGCGTTGGAATGAGCATGACATCGAGGGCAAACAGAAACATGAATCGCGAATCTTGAAAACGGTGGAAAAGAGTAAATCCACTTAGGGCGCTCAATTCAAACTGGTTTTGATCATTACAAACTCTCATTCTATGCCCCAACTTTCAAGGCCTTTTTTGTTCTGTCTATTGAGATTTATAGATATCAAAAGGAAAAACAGAGTAAACCGACCTTACTGATAACATAGTTACAATGATAAACTCAATGGAATCTGAGAAAAAAAACAAAAAGCATATTCAAAACTCAAACTTTCATTTTCTTTTTTCTTTCTTCTCACCAACTTGAAGAACAAGAAGATCAAGATTCATATAGTTTACAATATTCAGGAAATTCAAGATTCAAAACAGAAACTTACACAACAAATTTCTATAATAAATCATCACCTCCATCCATACACTACTTGAGTGTAAGTGTTCTTGATCCATCTAAAACTCTTTCTCAAAGACCCTTTCATCTTCCCTTCCACTGCATAAACCTTATATCCAGCGACCCTCGTCTTTCTTTGCAATTCTGGATCCTTAAAACTCCAGCTTTTAGAGGTTGACCCCATATTGCTTTTGCCTTTCTTCATCTTTACCTCTTTGTTTGATTGATTTTGCTGAACAGAACTTGCATAGCTCACACTGTAAGACCTTAGATCTTGCATGTTTGTTGGGGCAATCCTATTCTCATTGTAACGCTCAATCTGCATTCTCTCTTCTCTGCAAGATTTGGATCTGAAATCCTCCATTACTCAAACTTCAAAGATACTAAATTGGAAATAGGAAAAAGGAAAAAGGAAAAAAAGACTTTTGGGGTGTGCTTTTTATGCTGGTTTTAGATGAGGGTAATGTGTATTTATAAGTAATATTGAAGTTTCTCTCTAGATTGGAGCAGTTCAAGATCCAGACCTTTAGTAATAAATTTAGGGATTGCCATTTCAAATTGTCTTCAGTTGAGGGAATTGCATGAGCTGCAAAATGTTGACTCTTTGGCACGTGGAATAGGTCATAATGTCACACTTGTTATTTAAATGAATAACAAACACTTCAACCGAGGCTCACAAAGTACCCTTTCCATCAAGTCAACATCCCCATGAAAGTGAGTGGCTCCAACAGCTCCTCCCTCATAAACAAACATTTTAAAATGACGTGAAAATCACAATGTAAATGTAAAGAAGTAAGTTTTCCTGTAGTTACTACATACTAACCTTGTAAGTTTTATCTTTGTCTGATTTTATCACGACTTAATAGATTACTTAATAGAAAATGAGAATGTTTAGTCTTTTGAAAAATAGATTACTTACCGTGTTACAATTTTTTATTGTTTAACTCTCTCAACAACAAGGTGATTCATAACTAACGAGAAGGAAAAAGAAAGAGAAACATTACAATTGACTTTATCGTAGTTAAAAGAAAAAAGTTGCACATTGGTATGGTGCTAAAAGTTCTCTCAACTATACTGATAAAATATATGACGAAAATTTTCTTGATCTAGTAAGTTCTATTTTGTGTCAATTTGTCACGACAACTTTGCGTATTGGAAATGGAATTGAATGTCAACGTAGAAAAGTAAATTGTCAGAAAAATTGAATGTCTGGGAAGAAAAATTAGAAAGTTGAAACAAAAACAAAAGAAAATTCATACTGCTTGTTCATTGATTGGTGGAGTGAAGTGGGTCTAACTGCCCATCAAATGGTGGAGGGGTTTTTAAGGTATCAATCTCACCATCTATTTCTATTATTGTAGTCTTTAGAGTATAGAGTACAATAAAGTTGATCCAATGGCCCTCAATTCTTAGCTAGTTGCAGCTGTATTCTCTCTTCAATTGAATTGATAGTTCTCCTTTCTTCTTTGATAAAGGTAGAGGGCCCCAATAGCACAACCTTTCATTTAGTTCATTCATTTAAAGCCAGTGAAGTGAGATGGTCCATTAAGCTTAGGCATTGGCTGGCTTTGGTAACACATTCCAATTGATGAATGATCCAAGGTTTTGGCCATCAATTATGGTGGCCCCTAAAGGAGTAAATAAAAGAGTATTGGCTTCAATATAGTAACGAGTTCTTGGGAGGACATTCTGCTAAAGTTTGATTGGTGAAGGAATGTGGAGACAGTCCTAGTGAGTAGACTATCATATTAAGATTTTTGGTTGGAAAGTTGTCTATGTCTTCGCTAAAAGGACGAAGTTATTCATGACTAACAAAGATGAAAGAGAAAGAGGTGACTTGGAGGTACATACAAGAAATCAGTTGTGTGCTGGTGTAGTACTCCTAACACCCTTCAATGGTTATGTGAAATAAATCAGAGTTTATGTGATGAAGCTTAATGACTAATGGTGCGTATAAGGTTCTTGTTTGAAGGGAGTACAAGTGTCACTTTATCATAGTTTCAAACTCAACCTATAGCTTCCTAGAAAATGACTTACCCTGGAGATGAGTGCATTTGCTAATAGATTGGTCGAACAAATTATCATTACCCTCTGATGGTGGTAAGAAGAAGAAACATAATGGAAAACGAATTGATAATAGGTAAATTTAATGTTACGATTACTTCTACATACATCTGTAGTATGTTACAAGCAAATTTGTTTTTAGGAAATAAAGATGTTTAAATCTTCAAATATCTTGAATTTTACCTTCTTTGAAATAGGTGAGAAAAAAGACATAGAAAGATGCTTGGAAAGAAAAAGATAAGAACAAGTTTTATAAAGATATTCGCAAACATGTAGATTGTAAAAACGTAGAGTAATTGTGAGAATGAACAAAGTGAATCTAAATATTTTAGAATTACCAAAATGTCACGACTTCAATAATTGGATAATTGTTTTATCATTTGAATTTAAAGTTAGCTTGAACCATGTTTAATAGAAAATAAACAACGATTTGTGATAGAATAAATTAAAATGAATAATGACCACTGTCATGAAAAAAAAGTAAACAGAAAAGAATCTCTTTAGACACCAAGATCACATGTAAATAAATAAATAAAAGATATCAAAATAGTAGTTATCACGAGGTTGTTTACTAGTGGATAGTATTCATCCACTAATTGACTTTAATAATAAAATTAAAAGCACCATTCTTATCAAGTGGAACTGTATTGGATAAACAGCAGAAGGCATCTTCTTCCTCAGAAAGAATAAAGAAATATAAAGATTTACAAAGATCAAACGCAACAAAACTTGACACAATCTCAATCTTTGCACAGAAAGCAGGAAATAAATCATTAACAAAATGTCAGTTTGACAATACTAATATATGAAAACAAAGTGAAGATAAAAATAGAGAAGTTCAAGTGGGGGGAGGCTAAAGAGTGTCATTCAGAGATAAGAGAGAAATCCCATCCCTATAAACAAAAACAAAAACAAAAACAAACAAAAACCTCATCATAGGAGATCTGCAACATTGGCTGGCAGCTCCTCAATGACCACATTATAGAACTTCTGAATATCAAAAAGCATTCTCTCATCATCATTTGTAACAAAATTGATGGCAACACCCTTTCTTCCAAAACGCCCACTTCGACCAATTCGATGGAGGTAATTTTCAGGTTGGGTCGGCAAATCATAATTTATGACAAGGGACACTTGCTGAACATCGATACCACGAGCTAACAAGTCAGTTGTGATAAGAACACGAGACGACCCAGAACGAAATTCACGCATGATTATATCACGAGTGTTCTGGTCCATGTCACCATGAGTGGCCGATACGGTATGATCACGGCTTCTCATCTTGTCCGTAAGCCAATCAACCTTGCGACGTGTGTTAACAAAGATGACACTTTGAGTGATAGCCAGAGTCTCGTACAGATCACATAGAGTTTCAAGCTTCCAATCTTCCTTATCAACATTTACGTAAAATTGTTTGATACCTTCCAAAGTAAGCTCATCACGTTTTACCAAGATTCTGACAGGCTTGTTCATGAATTTCCTAGTGATCTCCAAAGCTTCCGGAGGCATTGTGGCTGAGAATACCCCAACTTGAATTTTTGATGGCAACAGCTGGAAAATATCATAGATCTACCACCACACAAAAAACATAGAACACAATTAAAAATCTTTAATTCTATGATAAATGAATAGAACAAAATACCAACGTGCAGCAAGGCTAAGGAATCTGACTTTCAGCAGGCACAAGAAACGAATTCAGCACTGATGAACCTAATAATACAATATTCATGTCTGATTTCCTGCCTACTTAAACACATTCATTATGAAAGTGCTAGTTCATCAATAACATGCTTGCAACAAGATGAGAAATTCACCTGGTCTTTGAAACCTCGAGAAAGCATTTCATCAGCTTCATCCAATACAAACATCTTAATACAATCTGGGCGAAGAGACTGCCTCCTCAACATGTCAAACACACGACCAGGTGTTCCAACTACTACATGAACACCAGCTTGAAGAATGCGTTGATCCTCACGGACACTTGTCCCTCCCACGCAAGCATGAACCTTAACTCCAAGATAATCTCCAAGAGCTCTCATAACCTTCTCAATTTGTTGAGCCAGCTCCCTAGTCGGTGCCAAAACTAATGCCTGGCACTGGACTAGACCATAATCAAGTTGCTGAAGTATCCCAGAGCAGAAAGTTGCAGTTTTTCCAGTTCCAGATTGAGCCTGCTGAATCACATCGAGGCCCTTGCAGAAGGGAACTATACCTCTTTGCTGAATTGCAGAAGGTTTCTCAAAACCTTAAAGAATTAGGAAAACTCCAGGAATTATATACGGAACTACAAAAAAATATTTTGGGCCAAAGAGAGTCATAATTGATAGAGAAAAAAAAAATGAAGCAAATAAGTATCTACCATAGGCATAAATGCCTCTGAGGAGGTTCTCTTGCAGCCCCATCGAATCAAAACTTTCATAAACTTCATCGTATGAGGTAAAAAATTCCTGCCCTTCGGCTGAAAGACTGCATCGAGAAAGAAAATAGAACTGAATAAGTCCACAAACATGAAGCAGGGAAATATCGCAATGGAAAAATATAAACAAGGGAAATAAGAGAAAAATCTTTACATCTCATTCATTTTAGCATCGTATTGGCGAGAATCAAATTGGGTTCCTTCTGGAGCTAAACCTGCCATAGCTGTAAGTGGAAAACAATGCAAAATATGAACACAGACCAAACAGATAAAAATATCCAAAACTATGCCGCCAACAAACAAAAAATCATTACCATTTAATCAACCCCACCAAGGAATAAATAGAACAACATTACAAATTTGTTAAAAGCTATCCTGAGAAAGGAAATCTGTAACAGAAAAGCCAAACTTGCAATCCATATAAAGAGGAGAACAAGCATTAAACTTCTGTCTCAATGTAGGAAAAGGACTTAAACGATATCTAATAACTTTTTCTCTCAGAAAAAAAAAAACAGACACCGCATTAACCTTTTCCCAAAGCAAGATACTATCGAAAGAAAAAAAAAAAAACCACAAAACCCAAACCAAGCGTAGACAACGATTCATGTACGAGTTGAACAACAAGAACGTTCTAAAGCAAAAACAGATTCACGTAGATTACAGAAACAATTACAAACCATAGCCATAAACAAACAAACAAGAAATGAATAAAAACGAACTCAACCCACAACCACAGACCAGATTAGCGTCAAATCCTGAGATATAATAAAAGAAAAAAGAAACAAGAAAAAGAAAACCCAGAGTAGTTCAAGGCTAAAGGAACAAGAAAAGGGATATGAAAAGAAGGCGGAAACGTACATACAACCATATTCGTGGAGTTGAATAAGTAGAAGTGGAAGGCAAAATCGAAAGAGAAAGGAAGGGAAAACAAACCTGTGGATTGTTAGAGAAGGTAGAGATGAAGATTGAAGAGAGGAAGCTAGGGTTTGCCAAACTCTTCGGATCTGATCCGTGGAGTTGGAGGCGAGTGTTTGGGCAAAGCGCAGCGAGCGAAAGAGGGAAATTTTTGTGAAGGCTGTTAGGTTTTTGTAGTGTAACCCTTAGACTAAGAATAATTGAGCCAAATTCCGAAATTACCCTTCTCTTGTCCTATTATGTGCTCCTTCCAAATCAAATCTCTTGCATGTACTTCTCTCTCTCTCTCTCTCTCTTTTCTCTTCTTTTTAACTATGTAAATTCTTTTATATAAACATTAAACCAATTTTACTTCTAGTAAATAAAAATTCTCTCTCAACATTTTTTAGATTTATTTAGATTTCTTAAATCTAAAGTAAATAGTCATCATCCACTAAATACTTTCCCTTTTGATTGTGTGTTCTTTTCACTTTGATTGTGATTTTTCTTACTTGTTGGACAATCTATGATAGTAGCAGCTATGTGAAATATAAATAAATTTAACTTTTTAAGTTTTAATGTATAATTCATTGCATCTTTTTTCCTGATGTGTGTTAGAACTCAACAAAACGAAACTTGGAATGCAATTATGTTCTCAAAGATATTCTAAGCACCCATTAGGTTATGGACACATAAAACTTGTATTATCTGAAGTGAATTAGTATTCAATTGTTTGATTTATTTAAATAAAATATAATCCAAATTCTTTCAACTTTTGATTGTAAACTTAATATAAATATTACTAAAAACATAATTAATTAATTATTTTGTAGCCACCATTCTTGGCAATATTTTGTTAGCTATTAAAATTGTGCCTAAACAAAAACAACAATATAAAGTAGAATTATTTACTATAGCTAATTTCAATTTCCTCACCAAAGGAGGTGCTAGGTCGAAAATTTTATGTATATTATAATCTTTCAACTTTTTAGTTGATTTATGTTATTTTACGTGTTAATGTTCATATTAACACGTTAGTACACTCAAATGAACTTACGAAAAAATTATGAGTTCAATCTACGGTGACCAACTATCTATGAATTAATTTTCTATAAATTTCTTTGACAACCAAACGTTGTAGTGCAAGAAACAAAATATGTTAGTATGCATAATCAAAGCTTTGTCATTAATCCGTTAAAACTAGAACAGAAGTAAAGACTAAAATGGAACAACCTCTAAAATACAAGAATTACTATGGACGTTTTGGACATTTTGAAAGTTTACAATAGAGTAAACTTGAAAGTTCATAAATTAAAAAAGTGGTAGAACAGAACATACTTAAAAACTTACAAAGGTTCTTCTGTGTTCAAAATTCAGGTGGGTGCTTTCTGATATAAAATATCATTATTTTCTTTTTTAATCAACCATCTTGTAAGATTGATTAAAAGGTCGATGGAAAGGAATAGCTTCAACTTCAAATGATTTAAATGGAGCTTTATGAACAGAGGAGAAGCTATTACATCTCATTGAAACCTTTTACATACCTCAGCAAACAGTTGATTTTGCCTTTTGTCACATTGAATGCCTCTACTCAACTTGCTACCAAACTGTCTGTAGTTCATATGTCAAAATCCAGTCAAATCCAATGAAATTTTTGTTACAATGACAATCATTTCTATAGCTTCACTTGGGATGATAAAGAAGAATATCCCACCAGGTTGATGAAGACAAAGAATGTGCCTCAATGAGAACATTTGTGGAGTAGGAATTCGGGAGGACCTGCCAGTTCATTTACTGCCTGTAACTGTTAATGTTGCTAAAACGAAAAACAGTTAAACTTGATGTAAAATATCTACGAGAAACGATAAAAGCAATGCACCTGCGAGGATCATGATGTTGATGCACCAAGTGCTGAAAGAATCAAGGGTAGCGTACGGAGAGCTTTAAAGCATACTTTTCCTATTTGGCAATTTTCCGAGTTCAATCAATGTGCAATATCATTTTTGAAGGGGCATTTACCAAGACTTTTATTGTAATAGAAATCAAGATAGCACAAGACTCTATACTCTGCAGAGACACCATTTCATTTGTAACTAAACCAACTACTAGCAACACACTCAAGAGATACCATAATCATTCAAAACGACCCTGCTCAAAATACCACCACCTCTCATTGAAATCAAAAAACATGCCTAACTTTTGCAAAGATGAACTAAATTCCGATCAAAGATTTCAAGTTAACTTGGAAGAACAAAACATATTTCATTTGAAGAGCTTTGGTTTAATGATCAAACAATGGTCAAGAATAAGCAAGGTAAAAGTTCTCTACAACAAAAGGATTGGAACGGGTGAATCAAGGATGACCAGCGATTTGGCTAGGTAAAAGTTACAACCTTGAATAGTCTCACATATTAACACCATTAGAATGTGAACAGATAAGAGATTAAAGTTGAATTCATTTGCTCATACAGGGCGTATAAGACTATCCGAATACCTAAGCTCAAAAGGGGCATTATAATTTTCTACAAAATTCACCATTATCGACAAGCATTGACCACGGAATCACAAATCTTGTGTACTCCATCAAGCCATGAAAGCATCAAACGTGGATCTGTGTTCTGTTCTCAAAAACTTGAAAATTATATATTGAAGCAGCCAAACAATAAGTTACTAATTGATGAGATACGACAACGAACAAACCTCAAACAATCTCATTACTTACAACCAAATCATCAGAAGTAATGGAAATAATTTGATCATTCCCATACCACAAGTCTAAATTCTTGAAGATTATTCATTATCAGAGAACTCGACGAATTACATCACTCAAAGAAGAAGCACGAGTTAAACTCGTATAGAAAATATCAAGTGAATTAGTTAATTCAATCCTCAGCATTCTCATCACAGTTTCACATATAAAACTATGACTCCCTAAAACGAAGTATATCGATCAAAATTGCAAAAAAAAAAAACATTCCTTTTCCCCACATCATATCGGCACATACCGCTTCAACATCTGCTTACCCGTCACCGCCAAACCAACCACGACACCGCCAACAGCTCCAGCCACCGCCGCCGATCTTACCCCTCTTGCTGCACGATAAAGCGCACCAGTACCAAGTCCGGCCGCAACACAGTTCCACACATCGTCCGTATCCCTCACAGCCTCAATTCCGCTCTCCAAACCCGCATATAGCAGCCCAATCACGCCAAGCCGATTTCCCCAGAGACGCCCCGAATGACCAGACGAGTTCAGGATCCGATTGATCCGGAGTTTCATAGTATCACCTGATTCAAAAGATTTAACGCCGGATACAAGTCCTGTAGACGCGCCTCCTACTGCACCGGCGAGGTAACCGCAACCAGTGTAGAAGGTGAGATTCTCGCCCCAAGATCGACGCTGGCGGCGAGCTTCTTCATCGAAAAGAAACTCTGGGGAGGTTGGAAGCTGGAAGTTTCGATATGGAACCTGGAGATCCTTGTAGGGATTGTAAAGACGCGGTTGGGATGAGCTATGATCAAACTCTGAATCAGTATCGCGATTGGAAGAATGGACCGCCATGGTTGATTTGAGTTCTAAGCTTAGGGTTACGCTCAATTCTCTCCAAGAGAGAGAAAGAATTGAAGCGGAGAGAGAGATTCTTAAGAAATGCGATTCTCACTATTTTATGCGGGAAAAGAATCGCGCCGATTCTCGGTTCAGTACATAGCCCGGTAAACCGGATTGCCGGTTCGGATTTTACCTTTCAAGCAGTCTCTGGTATCTCCGGTTGACCGAGTTAAACCATACTTATAGGGCGGCTCAACTTAGCCGAACCGAAACACGTAAGCTACAAAGTCGGTTTTGTAAGGCCGCAGATTAATTTAGTCTCACGTAATGCTTTAAGCCAACGAAACAAAATGGTTATCCTCTTGGTTTCTGTTTTGATTTTGGAAAATTAAGTTTATTCATTTTCAATTTTTTACAAGTCTTTCCCTCTTTCTTTTAAGTAAATAATAAAAAAAATATATCTCAGCCAAATTTTTAAGAATAAAAATAATTTTTTGAAAGAACAATTTATATAAATATAATGAAAACTCAAAATATTTACCATAGATATAACAAAAAAAGAATTATTTTTTTCGTATATTTCATATTTGCTCCTTCGATTTATAGCTTCGTTGAGATTTATTAATCTCAAATTATTTTAGTGCAATTAATCTTAAGGGCAATGTATGGGCGATGAATAAAATAAACGTAGAGCTCTTTCATCTTGAACCATCTAAATGCAATTAAAGTTTGATATCGAATAACTAAAAACATAAATATTTTATCTCATGACAATGTAGGTCTGAGATCGAATAAAATAAAATAAAAATTATTCTATCTCGATGCCATTAAGGTCTGAGATATAATAACAAAACGAATAATTCTTTCATCTCGGAATATCTCGGGACAGGGTATGTCCGAGATCGTGTATCAAAATCACGATCACTCTACGCTATTGTGTATCGCGCACATGTGGTCGATGTATAGCATGTTACTTGGAGTAGTTTTGATACTTTTTTATGTTTAAAAAAATATTTTATACAATATAAATATTTAACATGTTTGTTATATTTTTCGTTTAAATACACATAGTTATGAGACCTAATATTCATTTACTTTTGCCATTGGAACATGTTTTTAAAATGTTAGCTATTTTCAACAAAATTAATTATCCAATGGTAAGAAATTAATAGGTGCACATGAATATTCCCATTAAATTGACATAATCTTTAGCACCATTATCATCCAAGTCAAAGCATAATAATAATAATAAATGAGTCATTTACACGTTGTCATCTCTAAACTAAATAAGAGAAGACTGAGATTTAAGCGTCCTAGATAACATGTACGACTATCTTTAGTCATGTTCTTGCCTCAAATTGTGTATCTTCGTGATAAACTAACCACCATAACTCAACTGTCATTGAGTATATATTAGCGGCCAAGACATATTTTGTTCAAATGTGATACAATCAAAATCGACTAAAAGAAAACTAGAGAGACTAAAAAGAAAAAGAAAGAAACAAATAAGCCTGAAAATTGATTCATCTGTGAAATAGAAAGACCGCTGATTTATAATGAATAGAATAAAACCCAAGTGTAAAGAAATGAAATACAGTTACAAATGAGTTTTTGAGAAAGGAAAAGGGTGTGTGAGAACAAACACCATATTTAATTTGCAGACATTCACAAGTGAGATTAGATGATTGTGAGATAGAACCCAAATACTAAAACAAGAATGAAATTTAGACAGTACAAGTTGAAAAAATCTCATGTTTATTATGAAAAAGACTGCAGTTTCTTGAACCCCAACGTAGCAGCAGAAGCACAACTTCCAAAAGACCAACAACGTTCAGAGATTTGCTGCGGTTGCTGCTTCTTCTTCGATCCATCAACTCGTTTTCCACTGATTGGTATACTTGGTATGCTCCATTTTTTCTTTATCTGTGAAGAAATGGTATTCAAACCGATACCACCCTTTTGGCTCCAAAATCTCGTACTCACTTTCAATCGCTCCCATCTTTTTCTCACATAGATCTACGTTGAATTTCCATTGGCAGGTTAGGATTGTTTCTCATTCCTTCCTGATTATACATAATAAGCAACACATATAAATGCAAAGGTTTTTCTCCTGTGTAAAAAAAGTTCCAAGCCTGGTAACAATAAATATTGTCCAAACTTTTTTGTTCAACCTTTTTCACACAAGCTTTAGCATGACATTTTAAACATGCAATTTCCCATCTCCATTTCATGATGATACTTCCTTTTTTCTCTTTTTTTTAAAACTCTACACATTAACAAACAATTTGCAGTTTTGATTTAGGGACTAAGATGCTAAGTGAAAACTAACCTCGCCTTCTGATCCCTTCAAGACTGGAGCCGAGTTAAGGACTTGTTGATCATGTGCTCTGCTGACAGTTGCGAGCTTGCTCTTCGGTGGTGTTTCACCCGACCCCAGATTTTTTAACCTGGACAGTTCTGGCATTAGAACCGTACAAAGGTCGGGCCTGTCTCTTTTTCTTAGCTCACAGCACTTGAGGGCTAATTGAGCAAGTCCAAGAGTATCTTCAATAGGCCAATCTGTTATTGTCGGATCAAGTATCTCTGGAAATTTGCCATGTTCAATAGCCTCCTCGACCTGATATGAAAGACCCATCGGTGACCTTGCAGTGATGAGCTGAAGTAGAAGAACACCAAATGAGTAAATATCTGATTTCACACCCAACATTCCTGTTTGTTGATATTCTGGATCAATGTAACAAAAGGTTCCAGCTGCAGCAGTCATGTGATATTGAGTGACACTATCAGCAACCGTCGGTGGAACTAGCCTGGCCAAACCCACGTCACCTATTTTGCTCACATAGTTGTGATCTAAGAGAATGTTGGCTGGCTTAAGATCACGATGCACCACAGGTTCTGGCTTCATTTGATGAAGGAAGAGTAGGGCAGTGGCAATGTCACAAGCTATCCTGAAGCGGATTCTCCAAGGGATTGGAGGAGTGTTATCTTTTCGGAAGAGACGATCTTCCAAACTCCCATTTTCCATATATTCATAAACAAGGCAACCGTATTCTGGGCAGGCACCTAAGAGGAGGACCATGTTTGGATGCCTCATCCGGCTTAGAACCTCGATCTGCAAACAACAAACAGCGAACCTTCAGGAACTTTCTGAATGTATGAAATGGGTGAAATTTTACATGATGTCGTTTATTATAATATATGTTTCTTCTTCAGTTTCATGTTATTACAGCTCGTGACAACGAAGTAGCAACCAACTAAACGATGTACTATTACAGGAATCTTATGCATAGCTGATAATTCTGTGTAATTATTTCCAGCCAAGATAAACAGAGAAAAAGGAAATTTACCTCTTGCTGGAATTGTCGCTGCCCATGTGATCTATCCGGTCTCAAGATCTTAATGGCAACAGAAGTATGCTCAAGTAAGGCTTGGTAAACAGGTCCATAGCCACCTTCACCAATCTTGTTTGACTCGTTAAAATGATCTGTTGCAACTTCGATCTGATCAATGCTGAATCGTCTATAACAAATATTACTGCGTTCAAATAACTCCATTGTTTTCTTCCTCTCCTCTGCCTCAATCCTAGCTTTTTCTTCAGTAATAATTCGTTTTTTCTGGGTCTCTAATTCAGCCAACTTCTGTGCCACTAAAGTTGCTTCTGCTTCAGCCTTGTTCTTTTGCTTCTCAAACTCAGCCAATGTTGTTAGAGCCTCATAAGTAGATTTACCGCACTCAATTTTGTTGTCTTCTTCCTTTTCCATCTTCAAATGTCGGAGTTCTTTTGCCTGATATCAGTCATCAAACATAGTATTTTTCTTTCAGGATCAACAGGCTTCAAACAATGTACCATCTAGAACTTCTGAGACTACGAGTATATCATTTGATATAGAAAATTTAGTCATCGGTTCTTACCTTCTGTTTTGCTACTGCAGCTTCCTTGCAAGCCGAGTCATACATTTCCATCATTTTTTTGAGTTCAAACCTCAACTTTTTCATCTCATATTCGATTGTAGGCTACAAATGCAGATAAGCTAACTTATTTAGTTAATCGTCCATTTCTATAACTACATAACATATAGTTTATAAAAATTCATCACCCAAATGTAAACTCAAATACAGATGATGTTCTAAATGTAACTATTAATTGACCAAAATTAGACAGCTCCTTTGCTGGGCAAGAAATTGAATAATTTTTACTTACTGGGGTGCTAGAGGAAACATAGCTCCTCGTACTAGTCTCTGAGGAACTTAGGGAAAAATCTTGGTTCTCAAAGGATGTTTCAATTGATTTGAAACTGAGAGGCCCCGAAAAGTCACTAATTCCTGACGTTGAATCATTACTGGTGCCAGAACTATACCTGCAATTGAAACAAAGTGCTCTTAGTCAATGGTTACAACTTACAACCATCACCTCTAAAGGCAGTTCTAGGCCAGCAACCAAAGCTACTGATCAAGAATGAAGAGGGAAAAGCATTAAAATCCTGTATGCATATCCTATGACTACGCAAACAAAGACCACTGAATGAGCAACGTAAAAAGAAATTTAGGCTTGTCTTAGCAAACCAGTAAAAAGAAGACATAGAAATCAAACTTCTGAGAAAATTTCATCAGCCCTTTGTCTTGGATTGCATTTCAAGTATGCAATTCCAGAGAGCCACTGCATCAGCATCCCAATCAGCTAATGATAAGAATTCTATCTATAGAGGAAATTAGGGAAGGTGCAAAAAAAGAAGTTTAATCAAATAAATTTGTCATATATAAGAAAGATGAATGTTGTGGAATGTTCTATATACCAAAAAAATGTATATTTTGAATTTTTACCTGTATTTATCTTCAGATTGTCCAGAGATACTAGAATATGCTGATTTTTGTGTTTTTGATAAAGACCCGCTGATTCGTGGAGTTCCGGTTTGTGTTTCTGTCATGTCAGTTTGTGACTTATTTCGCTTCCTCAACCTCTTCGTATGAACTTTTCCTCTAGCTATGACATATACAGAACATGATTCTGGAGCTGATTTGAGTAAGCACGTTGCAACATCAGGATTCTTGAGCTTCCTGCATTAATGCAGATGCTAATAGCTCAGATTAATTTCTTAAATACACTACTAAAATTAAATCTTCCGTACCACCGAGGCAACGAGAGTGACAAACCTCATAATAGGATTCCGGTTGGAAGCACCCACAACAATATTGCTAATGGAGTGTTTACTGATATGGTCAATAAGTGCATTTGGAACATCAATATCATGGATGATTATCTCCTTTGCAACTATCTGAAAATTGCAAAAAACACAAATATTTCCTTTAAACAAGCTGACTTAAAATGAATTTTATGGATGAATACGGCAGGAAATAACCCTCATTAAATCGAAGTGTTTCCTAGAACCAACTCAATGTCCTATATGGCATGCTCATAGTGCCTGATTTGATATATGTCGAACTAATATTATAGAATAATAATATTCAAGGAGTGTTTGCTAACACTTTGATCTAATTCATAAATGATTCATCATCGCATCAAAAAAAACAAGAACTATCCATTATTTGGTTATGACAAAGAATTGGGAAATTGTTTACTCCTTTTCGTGCGCAAAATCCTCGATAGGGAAGGAAGAACTGGTGCAACTCAGCTTCAGTTGGTGGCCGAAACTCCTTAGGAATCGTATCCACCTCCTCTGCATACAAAGGCAAGATCACAAGAAATCATTGATTCATCTCCAAACACCAATATACATTTCAAATTTTAAGAAATAATGACGGCCAAACGACGTCAACAACAAGGGAGACGGATACCTACGGGGATGCAAGCTCTGAGTCCGAACATGAATAAGAACGCATTCGCCAGTGTTCTTCCTATTGAACAAATGTTCCACAGCCCATTTAACCGCATAGTGACTGTTCTTGTCCCTACTAATCGCAATCACCGTATTGTTGGTGGAATAGGAATCGAAGGATTCTTCTTCAGCCATGGGAGTCGCCATAGCTCGAAAACTCCACAGGGCACCGGTGACGGAATTGGAATAGGGTGAGGGGAAATGAGGACAAATGGTAAGTTGCGGAAAGGGGAGTGGGGAGTGGGTTTGATTACGATTGTCTTACTAAATTTGGGGAGAAGAAACAAGAAAAGGAACACCATCTTATTCGCTAAGAACATCAAATCCAATCTGTGAATGCTAAAATTAGGGTTTATGAAGAAGATTGTGAAGCTTAACCTCTCTGTAAAGGGGAATTTCTAAACTGATAGCGAAGCGGTTGAGTCTTCCCGCCAATGCAAATATGCAATGCTATGTTTTCCCAAAACTCGCTGGCCATATTATTTTAGTTCTAATTATAAATATCACATTGTAATATTTGACAAAATAATAGTTTAGCGCTACTTTTGGAAAAACCTTTTTTGTACTTACTCTAAATTTACTTTTAAGTAAAAATATATATCCACATATAGTCCAACTTATAATTATATCCATTTCTTTTTTTAGAAAAATAATTCTAATTTAGTACTTAAAAGAAGTTACCAATTTAAATTTACGCTTTCAAAATAATAATAATAATAATACATTATTTACAGTCCATATAAAGAATAACTAAAAAGACCAAATTTTATCATGCTTAAATTGTAAATATTTTATACTATATTTTAAATCTGTCCATGCTCATAATTTAAAATATCTTATAATAAAAATGTAGAACTCTTAAATATATAGAAATATTGAAAATTTTCATTAAAAAATTAGAAAAGGTCGCTTAAAAACAAAATTTTATTAAACTTCATTTTTATTTCGGGGTAAAAAAAATTTCAATTTTGCTATTTTTTTATAATTCCTATTAAACCTGACGAGTTAATAATTCTCAATGAAAAGTTAAAATATCATGTTAAACTCTTGAATATATATATATATATATATATATATTTTGATAACATGTCCACGTGGATGTATAATGAAAAACTTCGTAAAAAAGGATGAAATTTTGATTTTACTAAATAAATACATATTTTATGTTTTTAAAGCAGTTAAATATTTAATATTTATATTATTTACATTTGCGATATTGTATGTTTTTTTACCTTAACTATCTTTATTTTTAAATTTTATGTTTATTTTTAAATTCCATGTATTTAGAAAAATCTATAAATGTTTATTTGGCCTATAAAAAAACAACATTTTAGTGTATATCTTCTATTAGTTCCTTATGGCTTCTAATAGTTCCTTATGATGTGATAAATTTAAGTTGATGAGGCAATTATGATTAATTTAAATAGTTTTCTTGATTAGTCGTTTTCTTCATTAGTCGTTTTCTTTATATTTATTTTTATGTAGTTTTCATTTTACTTTTTCGTTTCCCTCTCACACAATTTCTTCTTTCTTGCAATTCACTTTGAAATTAGAATTAACACTATGACATATCGATAAAATGAATGAACCTAGAATTAACACTATGACATATCGATAAAATGAATGAACCGAACCAACCATTTCGAAACATTTTTCAAACTTGAGAGAATAAAGTGTTGCTTTTGAAATTTCAACAATAAAATGAACATTAACCTACAACTTTCGAGAATAAAAACCATGGAAGGAGAATGTTAAATTCAACTATCGTCAATAATTTGTAAGAGAAAAAAGAAAAGTCAATTGACTTGTTTCCAAATTAGTTTTTGATGATCCAAAGTTTCAACTTCCAAATAACGTAACACCTTTCTAAGCAGAGGTACTTCATAGAAGAAACAAGTCGGCATCGTCATTTGCAATATGAAAGAAATAACACCTGAATTACAAAAAATGACCATTTACCGGTTTCACTCCACAAAATTGCTCCAACTTTGCTGCCTAAAAAGAATTCAGCTTCTTCAATAACAATAAATGTGTAACATCTACAATCCAGCCATCTCGCCTATCGCCGTCGCTTTTGCCTCAACTCGGGAAATTGAAGGGGAATAGGAAGTGTAGCCAATGACAAGTTGTTCTTGCGTATAAACTTGCACCCCAAATTATCAAAATGGAGTCTTAGATCGTAAGGACTAGTTCTCAAATCCTTTGCTATGTCTGCTGGATCGCTGCTGAATTCATCCGCAAATAGCGAAAGCACCAAAACGTGGCTAATGAGAAGATTAATTTTATCAGCTGACAATCTTCTCGACTCGGCGGTCGGAAACATGGATGAGAACTTTTGGCGTAGCATGCTGGGAATTTTATGACCCTTTGCAGAAGAAACATCACCCATAGAATGCTGATCCTTATACTTTATCAGATGAGTGATATATGAAAATATGCAGCAGAGCTTCTTTTTCTCTTCCTCGTCCTAAGATGATTTTAACATAAAAAAAAAGATTCAATACAAATTAATGAAAAATAATAATACTTGTTTCAGAAATCGACAAGTACACCTACTGAAAGAATTTATACTGAATCAATAACAAATGCTTGTTAGTTGTCAAGACTTGAGAGCAAGCTCTTTTTCCACAAAAAAAAAATGAAGGCAAAGAATCAAATAACGTACACAAACAAAGAAGTCAAGTAGTTTCAAAAGGCACGTAGGCATTCCGGATTGAAAACATCAATCAACCAACAAATGAGGCATGATACTTAACAAATAATATTGGCCATCCACATGATTCATGAATACGTATCAGAAAGGATGAATATGTAATCTCAGAATATTCATAAAGGTAATTACAAGTAGAAACTTCTTGACACCATACCTGAATATCTTGCAATTTATAAATTCTGTTGCGAACAAAGGATGGATAAGTAGCACTTATTTCAGCTGTTTCTTGCAAACGGAAATAAAGATCTTCCAGAAAACTCCATTCTCCCTTGAGGATAATCTTATCGAGCGGGTAAGCTTCTTGTGGAGTAGTTGCAGAAGCATTATATGCTGGTATATTACGAGCAACCTCTGCCTGCGTACCTTCCAAGGCCTCTTTGTTTACCACCACATTTTTCATTCTCCCATCTAGATCGCTCTTGGTTTCAGGATCATCCTCTTGTTTCAACGCATGCAGCTTCTGTGCCTGCAACAAATTAACAAGTCCATGTTTGATACTAAGTCCATGTTTGAAAGTGACTTTAAAATATTTTATATCGCTTTTGTGATTTTCAAAACTATTCTTAAAACATGTTTTTCATAGTTCAAAACCAATTTTGATGATATGATAATGTGATTAATGATGTGTTTCGGAACAATTTAAACTCTTTTTAAAATCAATCCCAAACATGGGCAGTCAAAAATTCATTCCAAGCATGCCCAAGGGAAAGTTGGTTGCTAAAGTACTAAAGAGAGAATTCCAGTATTCAATTTCTACCTGTTTTTTTGACTTCTTTGTTCCATAGAGTGCGGTGAGCTCTCTCATTCTATTAGCTTTGTCCTGCCCAGAGAGCTCTTCATTTGCCACACTCGGGGATTCATTTTCAGTAACGTCTGAACCTCTGACTTTTGGGTCTAATCTAAATATCTGCAGACATAAATATCAAACTTAGCAACACAATTATGATCATTTGTTACAGCATTAACAATTAGTGGGGTAGATAAAATGCATCACAAAGGTAAGCCCATTTCTAAAAATTTATGTAGTAAGTTTGAAAAAAAGTGGGAAAAAAAAAAACCGTATCCAACAAAGTTCACAAATAGCACAAACATAATCGTTCAGAAACTTCAGTGGTGTAATCTCCCAGCTTGATGAAAACAGCTCACACCCTGTTTAGTGGTTTTTCCAGAAAAGATCAAGAAAAGCAGATCTAGGAGCCCAATTCATTCAAAAGAAAAAATACTAAAAATTTGATGATATGTAAATAAATAATGATGAAGAACAAGAAGAGGCGTTTATAAATTGAGTATACAAAAACAAAAATGCAACAAGTAGAATTCAAAATTTCACAAATCCTAATTCTCTACATTCACTATGAGGAATAATGTACCATATTCGATGCAATAGGCACTATCTTTAAGCTTTGGGTGGCCTTATCAAGAACACCGAGAGCATAGGTGCAATGCTGTTTCCCAGCGGTAGCCTCGCCTAAATAATTGGTACCAACAAAATCCACATTCGACCCTGTTGGACTCACAACCAGCTGCATCCTATTTGGTCTGTTCTTGTGCTTATAAACCCTAGCCCTTACAGAACGGGACTGTTCCTTGTCAGCATCCTTGTGAGGATCAAACCCAGACGGGAAATAACCAACTACCGGCGGAGTTTTCTGAGGCTGGTTGCTGAGAACTTGGATTTTAGCATCCATTGATAGAACTCGTTTCTTCTTCTTTTCACTCTTCTTCTTCTTCTTCGCTGGAGACTGTGAGCTTGCGTAATGGTTTTCTTCTAATTCAACAGATTTCGTGTCGTCCGCCATTGATTCCATCGAAGAACTCCAAATTTCAAGATATTAATCCGAAGAACCTGAACAGAAAGGAAATGGCTTCGGGAATTACAGTCCGACAGCAATGGACGACGGCGGAGACTTATTTTCCGTCGGTACTGGGGGCGGCTTCAGCGGTTGAAGCAATACACGCTGAATAAGGAAACAAGGGCAAAGAAGGGTCAGGTCCGTCCATGAAAAGAACAAATACAAAAAGGAAACCATTAGAATCACTCAAAATTTACTAGTTAACGATTCTTGAATCGACAAAATAACAAATAAAAGAAAGAAACATTTGATTCAGACATACATCGAAGGCGATTCGTGGTTGGCGTGGCGGCCTGAGAGGCGTGGCGGCCTGAGAGGCGTGGCGGCAAAAAAGATATATGAGAGGAGGAGAAGGAGAAGAAGAGAGAGAAAGGGTTTAGGGGCTTTTCTTCTTCTTCTTCTTCTTCTCTTTCTTTTATCATTTATTTACGAATTTAGCCCATTTTGGAGAAAAATTATAATTTACTACCTTTGTGTGTAAGGGGTTTTTGAAGGGTTTTATCCAACCATAAAACAAAATTTTGGTAAAATTATAAAAAATAATATCCCCTCCATTTTTGTTTCAAAAATATCTCAAATGTTAGGTGACAAATATATTTTTGATTTTTCGACTAATCCACCACATAATTGACTATGATCAACGTACGAATAAAAGTCCATCTAATACTTTGAATTGTTTTTTAAATTTTTTATTTCAAATTTTGCGTAAATCGATATCAATTAACCTCTCTTGTTCTCCGATTAATCAACTCTTGTTTGGTCAATCGAGTTGATTTTTTTATCTATCATATTTTCTAGTGACCTACTACGATAATTTGGATCACTACATCTTTTAGGTCATCAACATACTTGATTTCCAAATGAAATTCCAATATTTGATATTTTATTTCAGTTATCTGTTTTCCTTTTTGCAACATCATGCTAACATTGTTTATTTTAAAAACAAACTATTACAACCTAAATACAATTATGATCTCATTAATTGAACGTCCACACATCATAAAATCTAATAGGTCTATAATCCATGCTTGAGCATCAAACAACCCCAATAAAATACTTTAAAGCGAATATTAGGTATCCCAACACCAACATGTATAAGTTTAAGATTTGAATGGTGAATTTTAAAGGGTTATATACTTACAATCAAAGCTTATCATAGGGATTTGATTTAAGTCCAAAAGGTGACAGCTAATGCGCCCATTTTGTGCATATAAATTTGTCATTATTGTTTTAATGTTGACATTGACAATTAAATGTTGATTTCTTATAAATAAGCAAATGAATTTTAAAATAAAACAAACTTATAACAACCAAAAACCGCGTCGTCTTATCACGCATTCGCCTTTGTTATCATTCCTTTCCCCATACGCTATTGGAAGAAAGTGAGAAAAAAGTTCCCTCCGACCACTTCCAATTTCAAATAAAGAGAAAACAATAATAATATATTATATATTTTTTAAAAAATAACAAAATAAATTAAAATATTTACGAGTAGCAGTAATTTTTTTATTCTATCCATCAATATTAATAATAGAATGATATAAGTTTATATTAATAATAGAATGATATAAGTTTTTATCAGACGTTCGTTATTTATAAGATTTAAAATTTTGTTATAGTTTGTAAATATTTTGTTAAAATTATTATTTTTAGTAATTTTTATATGGTTTAAAATATAACAAATAAAGTAAAATAAATATATTTTTAAAGATAGCAAAATAGGCAAATTAGTTACGACATCTCTTCAAATTAGAGTTTAGTTTTTTTTACCGTATATTTCCTAAATAATTTAACTTTTAATAAATTTTATTCCTAACAATTTTTCAATAAAATATTTATAAATATAAAGAATATTAAATATAACAACATTTTTTTGTGTGCATATTTTGAATATGACAAATATGACTAGTAATTAATAATATCAAACGAAACTACTAATAAAGAGCTATCAGATACTTATCAAGATGGTTATCGACTTTTAAATTTGCTATTTTTACAATTTAGAAAAATATAGTGACATAGATTCCACTATCATAATACTTTTGCTATTTTAGCCAACATCCATTTTTGTTATTAATAATAGTTTTTCTTTTCGTAACATATATAAATATTGCAATTTATTAAGTTAAAAAACTTAGGCATAAAAAATCCAAAAAAAATATCTTAATTTTAATGAAAACAACCAATAGTTGAGTGTTGTATTTCAATACAAACAAGACTATATATATCTATATATACACATTAACGGAAAAATTATATATGAAGTGTCCATTGTGGTGTGCTTGACCTTGACTTTTGACAACCAACATGTGCTTGGAGAAAACGTATATAACAATTGTGACCATATCTATATTTATTACCATGAGTAGATTAAAATTTAGCGTTATTAATCAAAGTTCAATGTATGTCATACTACACTAATATTAGTTGAAGTGAGCATAGCTCAATTGACACTGTCACACCCCGTCCCGTTGAATACTAATGGAACTCAAGACTGAGTGATTTGGTGTTTAACACGTCAAGATACTCGAGTCACATCGCGTCTCGCTAAAGAAGCTAGTAGGTATATGGAGCGAGGTGTGACAGACGTAACTTATGTGAGTTTCAAATACCTCATCTACGTTGAGCTAAAAAAACCATAATACAAAGTCAAAGTAAACCTACGGATATAATGTTTATACTGGGAAATAAAAAACGACAAGTTGATTGACCTAACCCAATGCTCGTTCTAAGTATCACATTCTAAAAGTCAACAAAATATCAACTCAGCTAGTATCTATAATCAACATATTTTCTTTTAAAACGAAGTTTAATGTTATTTTGGTACTTATTAGTTATACGAGTACTCGAATTTTAGTAGAAATCTAAAAACAAAGAAAACCTTTTTAAATTGTGTGTTTTTATTTTTAAATGTTGGGTTAGAGTTTTAAAAGGCATTAGGAAGGTTAATAACAAAACAACTTATAAGCATGTGTCGTACTTATAAACTTAATTAAAAAAAAAAAGCTAAAATGGTTATCGATTATTTGTTTTCGTGTTTTTAAATTCACATAGTAATCTAAATTTGTTTTTACTAAATATGTAAATTACATACCAAACAAATAGCAAACAAACAACATCAAACTAAAAAACTAAAATTCAATGGGTCGTTTGGGGCAAATATCATATAGGATTATAATAATCACCTACTGCTATAGTAAATACTATTTAAAAGTCTCAAATTAGGTTACAGTATATGCAGAATAATATTTCATAAAAATACTCTAAATACGTTGGTTAATATAGTAAACATTATTTCAAAGCTCTCAATTTGTTACATTTGCTACATAATTTACTAATCGACATTCATCGTTTTTTTTATTATTTGTTACCGTACTTGTTTTTTTTTTTTTTATCGAATTAGAGTAATTTACACACCAAATACATACTATTTTAATCAAATTACAATAACCCTTGTTTTAAATAAGAGAAAATTATGAATAAATACAACTTGAAAAAGAAAGAAAAAAAAAGTTAGAAAAGGTTGAAGTTGAAATATAAAATAATTGATAAAGGATGTGATGAAATAAAAAAGCTATAAAATGTGTACTTTCTTATGAAAGGTGTGAATAATATTTATATGTTAACTTGAAGATTAAAAAAAACAACGTCATTTACTTGAATGTCTTCAATGGTTGGTTAGAGAGGAGTTGTACGTGAAGATTAGTCAATCGTAATTAAATAAGTTGTTGATGCTTTTCTTACAAGCACATTATAAGTTAAAAACAAATCAAAGGTTTTGTACAGCATACTTCTTCTCCAATTACACATTTGGATATTTGGATTCAAATCACACAATTAAATCATGTTTATGGGTCTTTTTTAATTATTATTTTGTCCTTTGTCCTTTTTGAAAAAATAAAATAGATCAAAAAGACGTTCCAATCTCTTTAAGAAGTAGTTGTACTTAAACTTTAGGAGGCTTGGTTTAATTGAGTTGGTAGTGCGGTTGACACGGATAACAAAGTGAAAAATGTAAATTGACATGAATATGCAATCAACAGTGGGTGAGTTTTTTTACCTACTCAATCCAACAATCTCGAGTTATTCAAAATATCACTCTTACTCCTGAGTTTATATCGAGAATTTTGATTGACATAAGTCAATGTGGAAGTTTGGTTAAAACATACTTTCGGTACCTTAGTAAAAGAAACTCATTATTCAGTGTCATATTATAAAGTTTGTTTAAAATTCAGTTCCTACACTTCCAACCGATAAATTATACCAAGTTTAAGATATAACCAAAAGAATAAACTAAGCACTTGGAAGAGCACAAAAACCACGGTCTAATAATTTCGTTAAAGTCTTCTGATCTGACTATGCCCACTTATAATAGAGTATCAAATAAATTTGTAGAAAATTAATTCATAGATAAGTAATCAGAGAGTTCATAAACTAAATTATTACTTTTATGAGCGGGGATTAGACCAGAAAATGTATTTATATGGACCAATTGTTGGGGTGACAGAAAAAAGCGTTGGGATTTTAGGGAATGAAAAGTGGGTCATGGTCACATGACCATCTAGCAACTAGCATTTTACCACTAGCTTTTGATTATAAATACTCACACGCAATCAATAAAAGAAACGCAAAAGCGATCTCATAATAATACTCCCACACAACCAAAAACAGACTCTAAGCCAAAAGCAAAACAAAAGAAAAAGAAAAGAAAAGGCAAAACTCCGGCGAAAATGGAGGAAGATGGCAACCCCCGCCCTCCGCCATTTTGGCTTCAGTCCTCCAACTCCTCTCTAAACCAACTTCACCACAGTCGCCGCCGTCGTCTCAGCCGTGCATCCTCTTTCCTTCTTAACTCCAGCGCCTTTCTCATTGTTTTGTTAGTAATAGTTCTCTGTTTCATCTTGATTGTCATTCCAAAATTTGTACAGTTCACTTCTCAATTGATTCGGCCTCAGTCGGTCAAGAAGAGCTGGGACTCGCTCAATTTGCTTCTGGTTCTCTTCGCCATTGTTTGTGGATTTCTAGGTAGAAACGCTGGGGGGGATGATAGTAGAGGTTCTTTTGAAGATCGGAGCGTTTCTTCGAGACGATCAATGAAGTCAAACCCTACGGCTCCGCGTCGATGGGATGATGGATATACCGATCATCGGCCGAATCATTTCACTCTTAATCGGATGAGGAGTAGTAGTTCGTATCCGGATCTACGTTTGCAGGAATCTTCATTTGATGCTGGTGATCACCGCTGGCGATTTTACGACGATACTCATGTGACTAATCATCGGTATTTGTCTTCCGATCAGCTTCATCGACGTCGTGAAACTCAGCCCGAGCTTGAACAGCGAGATTCTGAAGCCAAAAGTATTGTTTTCGATAGATCTGAGATTCGTGAAGATGTATATTCACAACCGTTAATACCTTCTCCGCCACGGTCGCCGCCGCAGCAGGTTTCTCCTCCGCGTCCTCCATCACCACCTCCAACCCCTCCGCCGCCCGCTAATACCATTCCTAAAATGGTCAAACGAAGGCCAAAGAGAACTCATAAGGTCCACAGCCATACACCTGATGAAGAGAATAATCAACAGCACGAAAATGGCGATTCGGACGTAGCGAATTTTCAACGGATTCAGCTTCCACCACTCTCACCGCCATCGTTCTATCGAGAATCGGAGCAGAAAAGCAGCAAAAACGAGAAGAAGAGAACCGGTGCGTCAAAAGAAATTTGGTCCGCACTGAGAAGGAGGAAGAAGAAGCAAAGACAAAAAAGCGTCGAAAGCTTCGAGGCTATCATCGCCTCGCAACGCGCTTCAACATCATCATTACCACCACCATCACCACCGCCTCCTCCGCCGCCACTTCCCTCCCCATCAGTTCTTCAGAACCTATTTTCATCCAGGAAAGGTAAACACAAAAAAGTGCAGTCCACATCTCTACCAGAGCCACCTCCACCATCAATACCCTCCTCAGAACCTAAACCAGAGATCGCAGCTCAAAACCAGATCCTCAAGCCTCACGACCCTCCAATGGAGCTCGACAGATTAAGCAGTTTAAACGACGAAGAGTACAATACGAGCATTGGCGGTGAGTCACCATACCATCCGATTCCCCCTCCACCACCACCACCGCCGCCGCCATTCAGAATGCATGGAGACTTTGACAGTGCAGGAAGCAATAGCAGTACACCAAGAGCCATTTCGCCCGAAATGGACGAAAGTGAAGCCAATGGACCACCGGCGACCAGCGAAAGAAAGCTCGTGAAAGACCCAACAATTCCAATGTTCTGTTCAAGCCCGGATGTCAACAGCAAAGCCGATACGTTCATTGCAAGATTCAGAGCCGATTTGAAGTTGCAGAAGATGAACTCCATCAAAGAGAAGACGGCGAGGAAGAGATCTAACCTAGGCCGTACATCAGGCCCAGGCCCAAGTAAAACGAGATAAGACCCAGTCCATATAGACCTTTTTTTCAACATTTATAATAATAATTCTCAAATTTTAAGATTTTTTTAGAATACTATGAGATGATAATATAAAGTAGAGAGAAACATAGGGTTATATTGCTCTTGTGAAATATTTTGGACATGAATTTGATTTTTTGTTTTCTTTTCTACAAATTTATTTTCTTTAATTATTTGCTTGGTGTGAAATGAAAGAATGTTATAATTTGAATATATATCTTTAGTCCATATCATTGATATTTGTATTAAATAAGACTCATGTATTAATTTAAGCAACATGGAATGAGAAAAAGACATGCCTTCAATTCTTTCAATCATACTAAGAACTTTTTTTTTTTTCAATAAATAAAGTTGAAGTTGAATTTAAGGTTTTTTTTTATATATATAAATATTATTAATGTGGATCGTGTGATAACATGCATTTATTTATTAGACATGTAGAAAGAAAGATTGTGTTCGCAGTTCACACCTAAACTTTATTGTTTAAAGAAATATGTGAATCGCATAAAATAAAACGTTAGGATTCAATCACACTGTCAATATAAACGTAATTAAAATATTCAATGATCTTTATATTTACACAAAGTTACTGACATATTAACAAAAAAAAAATCAGTAATACAAAAAGTTTGTCGATAAATGTCAAATTTAAGTAGCGAATACTGTTAAAATTGAGTTGTTTTAAACATCGGTTTATGAAGTCGATGAATTAAACAATCATTGTGATTTTATTTTCGTCAACGTTGGTACTCGAAATATCTAAACTTTGTAATAGAATTTATGGGAAGTGCAGAGGAACGTAGAAGGGGTGCATATAGTTAAAATGTAGGTAAGGTTGGAGACCAACAAAGCAAAAGAGAAGAGCAACTTAGATAGCCAGGCTGTGGGGAATCCTATGATCCCCACATTGACACTAATATACAACATGTACTTTTCAAATTGGACACCCTAGCAACACATCATCACTGAAGGAATCACCAACTTGCAAAAGTGTTACTAAAAAATAAGTTATAATACACTACTTTCCTATTTTGAAAATATAAATGTGAGAGCGAGAATCGAAACAACATGAATCGGGTCAAGTTAAAAAGTAACGATATATGTATAAAATAATTTGAACGAATGTTGCTCAAAACATCAATGTTGTATTTTGAAACGTGAGAAAAATAGTTGAAACACCATGAATTGAATAACCATGTTTGATTTGAAAAATATAATTGTTGAAAATCATGTTTGGATATGCGAAGCCAAAGAATATGCTTGAGTTTTAAAAAATAAAATATTTTTATAAAATGATAGTTGAACGATTATATTAAATTTGTTTAAACTTACTAACTAGAGATAAGTCAACCTTTCTAGCTCAAAAATGGTAGACAAAGATAATCGAACCGTCTATGAGATGGAAAGTGAATGAAGTTTTTACTCATTCAATTATAGCGCGAATAAGCTCAAAACATTCCTATGCTTATTACATGCACATAAACGAATGTGTAAAAAAAGGTATATACAAATGCATGTTACTTATACACGTGCATACACATGTCATACGTGTTACATACCTACGTATACACATATATTTTACGAAATAAGAAAAACAATAGAAAAGCACGATCAAATATCGTAACTTATTTGTACACGTCTATATAAATGAAAAAAAAGTGAAAAAACTACATAACACACCATGAAATTATTCAAACCTAAAGAAAAAACTATGTATATTTTTTTAAAATTGTATATGTGATATAAATATTACTCAAAACTAGGAAAAGTTATTTAAGAACTATTTGGAATAAATGTTGTGTAATGCTATAATAACCACGTATAATACCGAAATACTTTTTAAAAGTATTCAATTAATTACAATATATACGGTTTCAAAAACTCAAATTATTATTTACTATTTGATATTTATAATATTTTATTTATTTACTATTTCCATCTCGGACTAAAAGAATTTATATTATAAATCCATCCTATTATAACTTGAACTAAATAAATCTAACACATTTTAGTATTACCCATTGCAATAAGGTATGAAGGGGATAATAATTCTTACCAATAATATAGATTTTTTTAATATCATTAAAAAGTATTTGAAAGAAAAAATAAAACCCTAAACCCTTTCGGCAAAATAAACCCCAACTCTATTCACTCTCATATAGTTCTCTCCAATACTCAACGTCCGGCTGCTCCCCTCCGGTCAGACGACTCCGGCGACTGAAACTCGATCAGACCAGCTGCGTTTCCCTTCCATTATGGTTACTTGCTTCTCGGTTTAAAGGTTTCTCTATCTCTCTCTTTCTTTTTTGTTTTGTTTCTCGCCCTCTGTTATGGTTACTTGGGTTTAAAGGTTTTTCCATTTTTTTGTTTGTTTCTCATCGTCGGACTGGATTGACAAGACACACACACATATATGCCTTTTTATTCATTACTTCGTATAAACATGTAGTCCCAAGGAGATGTTGAAATTTATATGAAGCATGGTTTAAGCCGCTTTTATGGTGCATTTTTTTTTTTAAATTTATGTATTTTTGTATTTATTTAATGGGGAATTTGTTCATGTGAAATTTTCCTTTGACGCGTTATTGATTGTTTGATTTTGTAACATGAACAGATTGAAGCTGGGGAGACTGGAGATTTGGCTTTGGAATTCGTTATCCTTACAATTTAAATTATAGATATTTGGCACTATTTATCAATTATATTTGTTGATACGTTTCATACTTATCAGTTGTATATTTATTATTACAGATTTTTGAGCCAGGAGATATTTTGTTTCAATGGCCATTGATGGTAGTTTCAAACTTGAATCCGCAGTGGAAAGATTTCTTTCCCGTTGCCCATCTCTTACACACCAATCTCCGTTTGAAACGATTATTAGAAAGGTATTTTTGTTTATCACACATGCATGTGATGTTTGATTAGTTTGAGTACAAACATTTTATTTTTCACCTTTTGATATACATTTTTAAAGGGTTTCTCGAATTTTTTAGCGAGACAACAATTTTGATATTGTTACTTTTGAATGCTATTTCAATGAATGGACACAACAAGGCTCTTTGCCTCTGATCGATATGAGAAGTTGCTGTTAAGAATTTGTTTCTCTGCCTCTAATCACATCTTAATATATCACTCCTGTTCTCTGATTTTTGTAGGGATATGGAGTAACTGAAGAGGAAGTTTTGAGTCTTTTGGCTGAGCTGTTTTTGAATCCAAATTATTCAGTATGTTTACTAGGTTGTTTCCGTCCAGTAGCTCAAAAGATCGTGGATAGGGTAATTGGACTGTTAAGGCATGTTCCCAATTTAAGATCAAACTCCACATACTCAGAAATTCATGAAAAGGAGCTGGATGGAGTGGTCAATATAATTTCGTTTTATGATCAGAGAGGGAGGGGGGTTGATCTTCACGAGCTTGCTTGTCTAGCATTCTGTCGTGCCCTTGATTTAGCCCCTTTCTTATTAAGGTTTGTCAGTTACTCTGCTGGATTTTGGATTTGTAGCTTTTAGGGTCTGTCTAGTTTGATGTGTGCGTTCATGTTTTCCATGGTCAATATGCCCTGTAATATATGTTATTTTCTATTTGCACAGGACTATTTTAAATTATTTCAAGTTTGCTCCATGCCCTTTTCACCGTATTGTGGTCAAAGGAGCAAGTTCTGAG
Source organism: Cucumis sativus (assembly GCF_000004075.3). Classification (NCBI taxonomy): domain Eukaryota; kingdom Viridiplantae; phylum Streptophyta; class Magnoliopsida; order Cucurbitales; family Cucurbitaceae; genus Cucumis; species Cucumis sativus. The sequence continues at coordinate 21,901,287 of NC_026661.2, read as the reverse complement.
GTTTATAACAAGGTATCTATTCTGATTGCGTGCTTGTGCGTTTTATAGAAGATTTATAATGAGCTTATTTGTCTTCATTCTGAATACGATTAGCATATTTCTTAATGAGTTGGTTTTCATGAGAAAAAAAGAAAAAACGAACAGTTCCATCCCTGCCAAGGGCACCTTAAAAACTTGCAGACACTACAGCCAAGGATGTGAGTTTAAGAACAGTAATTTATTGATTTTTTTTAAAAATGAAATGAAACTTTTCATTTATTTAATGAAAAGAGATTAATGCTCAAAATACAAAGTAAAAAATAAGAAGAGAAGGAAATTACCATAGTACATATGAACAAACCAAGGAAAACAAAGACATTCCAAATTAAACACAAATCTTGAATAGAGAATGCTGCAAACGATTTGGAGAAAAAGCACCAAGAGGAGGCTTTAATCTAGGGGAACTCAAACTGATCAAACCGAAGAAGAGACTTTTCTGGCAAAACATGCTGATTCTTTCAAACTAAATCTCCGCAAGAATAACTTTAACTGCATTTAACCATAGGAACTGATATTGAGATTTCAAAAACGGGCCTCCCAATAAATGACGGAGTTTTTAATTCTTCAACAACTTGTAGCATCTCCTTTGTCTTCTTCTGCAATTCAGATTTTATCTGCTTCTATAGGATAATGATTTATTATAATTGACCAGAATTCTTCAAGTTCAAAGAATTATACCTTGAAGCATTTGGAATGAACTTTTGAATATTTCAGGCAAACATGCCCTTTCCACTCTCTCTCTCTCTCTCTCCCTCATTTGAATTTGTAAAGCAAAGGTTCCATTCTCTGGCCTCATGAATTCAGCAGTTGAACATATGCATAATTTTTGGCATGCCATAAAGAAAAATATTTTAAGACCTTATCAGCCATTTGTGCTGCCATAATTTAACCAGATACCCTTGCAAGCCATTTTGAAGAGCGAACACTCCTGGGTGATTTTGTGATTTTCATAATAACAATCCCATCCAGTTAACTAGCAGATAGTCTTTCTCATACTTTCTCGAATTAATATACTAAAGGGGTTCACCTTCTGCAGGGTGTCTTGAATCCTCTTTGCTAATGAAGTCTCATTACCAATGATCAAGGTGCCAGCCTCCGAAGGTGGAGTAACCGTGTTTCCTCTTTCTATTTCCCCTCCAACAGAAACTCTCTAATATTCATTCCCACCGTTTAGCTACTTTGTTAGGGATTTTAAAGATAGAATGGAAATATGCAGGGATGTTACCAACACTGATTGAGCGAGTGTGAACTCTTATGTTGATGGATTTTATTAGAATATTCACTTAAACTTTTGAAGTTGTGTGGATAGAGTGTTATTACGGCTTACTTGGACGGGTTAAAACCAAAGAATTCTACCCAAGAAACAGAAAGACTTCATTTATATTGCACTGTGTAATTGATGTAATCTAAGTAACCTCTAGGAGAAGTCCTCCAAGAACCAAGAACCAAGACTATGGATTTTTTATTAGAATGAATAATATGTTTCATACAAGAGAAGTCTCCTATTTATAGAGTTCTATTACAATTGGGGGTAAAAAGGGAATTAACCTAGAATATGTCCTAATTACCCAATTAACCCTTAGTCTTCTTACATAGTTACATCAGTACTCTTGGTGTTTTTTTTATTAACTTGTAATTTCCTTTTTAAATGGGATTTTCTTTTCTATCCCCCAACCTATAAGGTGCATTCTCATTTTCTTTTTGGCTATAAATCCTGTTTCTTATATATATATTTATATGTATGAACAAGACTTTAATCCAATAATCCATAATTTCTCTGCCTGGCTATTCGTTTTTCTCCAAGAATGTAAGTCATACTAAGTCATACTACTATATCTTTCAAGAACATTAGTCACCTGTTGATTTTTCCTTATCTAGGGTGGATTGCTTGCTGTTCGGTTGTCTTATCGCCTTCTACTGGTGGAGCCTGAAACTTTTACTCAACTATGGGATTGGTCGTGTTTCTTGGACTTTATGAAGCAGCTACCAAACATTGACCTTGATAATGCAAGATTTTTACTTTTACCGGACATAAGATGGTGCGGGATACAGATACTATCAATTTTGCTTAATTTGGGTTATGAAGCAACCACAAATTTGTTGTCTGGGTCTGAAGAAACATTAGCTTGCTTACTGCGGTTTGCTCTTAACCTTGCTGGTTTCTGTTATATAACAAAAATTGCTTCTATATGCTTCATGTTGCCCCTTTCATTTGCAGTAGCTGGGCCCCCTTCCTGTAGTGGGGGTCCCCTGTCTTTTGGGGCTTGGTTTTTTGTGTGCTCGTGTGATCTTTCATTTTTTCTCAATGAAATGCTCTCATTTCAATAATTTTTTTTTTTGCAGATGGGAAGAATTCTGTCAGGATGTATCCATGGAGAAGGCTGGCTCCTATGCTGAGTTATTTGTGAAGGAATCGGTTTCTCAAGGCATGAAAACTGATTTTGACTCAGAAAACTGCCTGCTTGCCAATTCTAGCTTCTGTGGTCCTGCCATTCTCTCGAATCATGATGAGATTGAACGACCAATTAGAAGTCAACGACTTGCTACATGGTAACACTATGACACTTCAATTTAGCCTACTTAGTAAGTTCTGTTTCATTTTTTAAAAAAAGTAAATTGTTTTTTTTTCTCTCTGTTGTCAAGAACAGAAGAAGAGTTTGCATTATTTTGATCCTGTATTTTCTCGTTAGCAATAATTTTGGGATTCCTTTTCTTTGTTTCTTTCTTTATATTTGAGACAATGATTTACTTCACACAGGGGCAGTCCGAAGGCTGAGAATTCATTTTTTATGACATCATCTATAAAGAAAGGTTATGAGATGATTATGTTGGCACTGAGTCAAAAGTGGCCAGTTCTTTTGTATGGTCCCCCTGGAGCTGGGAAATCGGCTCTCATAAATAAGATAGCCAGTGACAGCCATAACCAAGGTAGTAATTGTTTTTATGGTTCAGTAGACATGATCTCTTTATAAGCTTCACATCTCCTGCTTTGTGTCTTGGCAATTTTGTTCAAGTTTGTATGTTTGCATCTGCATATTCTTTATCTTGTTTGTATATTTTATGGTAACCTTTTCTTATCCTACTCGTAGTTTTTTGGTAACTTCTCTTAGTTTTTTTGTATTGTCGTCAAAACTGGTTCAGACATTGATTCCCGTTACTGTCTAAACCTTTATGGAGCATTTTCTTTTTGAACTCATAAGTTGGGGATGGTTGAATTTCTTAGTCATTTTAGATTTCTGTTTACAACATGATTTATGGGATATAAATAGCTTTGGGTTGTCAATTTTTAATTTAAAACTTCCTTGATTCTTTGTTTGAGACTTGACTGACTATTTTGCTCCCCACTTTATTTATTTTTCCACCCGTCTTACTTCTTTCCTCTGCGGTCCTGACACCCCCCCCACCCCCCTCCTCTTCAGTTCTTTTTATCCACATGGATGACCAAATTGATGGTAAGATGTTGATTGGAAGTTACGTTTGTGCTGAACGTCCTGGTGAGTTCAGATGGCAGCCTGGTTCACTTACACAGGTGTGTTTAGTTATCGTATCAAGACATTCATTCTGCTTTCATATATGTTTATCATTTCAACTCTTCTGTCATTCTTTTTATATCTCAGGCTGTTCAGAACGGGCTCTGGGTTGTTTTTGAGGATGTAGACAAAGCACCATCTGATGTGCAGTCCATTTTATTACCATTACTAGAAGGTGGAAACACATTTTCAACTGGGCGTGGGGAGGTATTTTATTTTTCTTTTCTCCATTGGTTCAGCATTCATGCTAACTAGTATTATCAATGGAATGTTTTTTTTTTACCCAAAAGCAAAATATGATTGCAGTCCTTAATGTTTTTATTTTTATTTTCAACTGGGTGTGGGTGGGGAGGTATTTTCTTTTTCTTTTTTCCACTGAGTTCGATATTCATGCTGGCGATATTATTGCTGTCCTTAATGTTGTTCTCATTTTTGTTTTTTGTATTTTTCGTGAATGGGTAAATTTTACACGATTGTCTCTGAGTTCCTTGAATATATTTGGATCGATTTAGATCATTAATTTGGAGGTCTTTAAAACTTCCAAACGTATCTGTTTCTCGTTAGTTTCAATTATTTGTTTCTCATAAAAAGAGGCCTCCAAGGTATGTGGCTTTAGGGGTTTATTGTTATTTATTTGTTTATTTTTCATATTTCCACCTCTATGATGCCTTTTCTTTTTTATTCTACGTTTTCTTCCTTGTGTTCAAAAATTTTGGGTTCGTTTGCAGGAAATAAGAGTGGCTGAAAATTTTAGGCTTTTTGCTACCATATCGGCCTTTAGACTTGATCAATTTCGCAATAAAGAAGGTTTGTTAACTAATATAGTTTAATTTTGATGTCCTTGTCAATTTTGTTTCTGCAATTTTTGCTGGGTAAATATTTTATCCATTGTAAACACTCAACTACTTGCATTTGATTATGAAACATTTAGAACATTGTTTGGAGTTCCAATACTTTGTGTTTGTGTGTTTCTAAAATAAAAAAATTCATTGCACTAATGCAATGCTTCACACATAAGCCCAAAAATAATGACAGTAACTGTAGGACTGATGATGTTATTAAGTTCAGTTGTAGAGCCCTGTATCCGATTATAGGTCATGGTTGCAATGCTTGAACAATTACCATTGGTACCAGTTTCTCCTCCGTCCACGTCTCTGAATTCTTTGGGTTTCAGTCCTCTGTTTTGTCTCTCTCTCTCTCTCTCTCACACACACAAACACGTGCACAAGTTTTTTGAAAACTAGAGAGGTTTGGAGTCTTTCTGTGTGGAGTTATATATCATGGACATGCCTTTACTATATAGTCTATGTTATATTTCAAGTAATTTGTTGACAAAATTTAGCTGCCCTCTGTTCCTCCTTCCACCCATTCCCTTTCTTGCTCTCTTTGATAAATAGATTCACATAGTTTTTCTTTACTAAGGTTTTGCATATTTTATCTGCATCGTTTTGTTGATTGAAGAAGTTCTTAAGAAGTGATTTTTCTGTTCTTTTTTTTTTTTGGTGGCAGGTGGAGGTACAATCGGTATGCTTTGGAGGAAAGTGATGATTGGATCTCCAAACAACGAGGACATGCAGAGTATAGTTAAAACTCAGTATCCAATTCTTGAGTCTATTGCTTCAAAACTAGTTGGTGAGTTATAATTTTTATACAAGGCTTTCTTAACCTTGCCTTTCATTGCCTATGAGTTATTTGTGGATAACCGTTCTTTTTCTCTTTTGCTTTGTAGAAACCTTGGAAAAGGTGAATTCTTGTAGCCAACAACTTCTAGGATTCCGCTGCGAAGAATCTGCCTCTGTTAGTTATCCAAACCGGTTCTCATTGAGGTACTTTTTTGAATCTTTTCTGCGTGATGCTTGGTGTTATCTGAATTTAATTGGTTGTTATGCTTCATGACAGGGATCTTCTTAAGTGGTGCAAACGCATTGTAGGTTTAGGTTTCAGTTTTATGGGTGATGGTTTTTCAGCTTATCAATGCCAGTCCATTTATCATGAGGTTTGATGCTTCATATCTGTGCTAGCTTTTTATTCTTATAAAAGTTGTGTTGCCATAGAAAATCGGTTAACTTGTGATCTGATTCTAGGCAATTGATATATTTGCTGCTTTCTCAACTTCGCCGGAGAACCGGTTGACTATTATGAAGGAAATAGCTAAGTTATGGTTAGGAGATGCTTCAGTACCTGGGACACTGTACCCACAATATAAACCTGCAATTCAGGTGAAAAGCCATTTAATGTTTCATGCATCATTTTTTGCTTATGTTGGAGGAGCTTTTATTTGATTTATTGCATTGCATTGCATTCGTCTTTACCTTTAGAATGACATATACTTTCTTCTGTTTTTTGCAAATATACTGCAGGATTTAATCACAGAGTTAAGAGTTGGCCGAGTTGATATTCAACGAGTTCAACCAACTGTTAAGTTTATTTATTTAGTTTTTTCTCCTATATGTTATGTTCTTTGCTTATTTTTATGTCTGCTTTGCAGTCGAAACATGTAGTGCAGCCTTTTGTTGAGATTCGTAGTTCTTTGCACATGCTTGAGAGAATAGCTTGTTCTATTAAGTATAATGAACCTGTCCTTCTGGTTGGTGAAACTGGTACGGGGAAGACTACGCTTGTCCAGAGCTTGGCAAGAAGGATTGGTCATAATTTTACTGTTTTGGTAAAATGCTTCTTTATCTTTCTTTCTTTCCTTTTTTTTTTTAATAGTCTTTTTCCATCTGTTAACTTTTTCAGTAGACAAATTTTTGAGTTATTACTGTGTTGTTTCAGAATTTGAGCCAGCAAAGTGACGTCGCAGATTTGTTAGGTGGTTTTAAACCTATTGATGCTCGGTTTATATGCTTTTCCCTTTATAAGGAGTTTGAGGATCTCTTTTCAAAAACATTCTCTCTTAAGGTATTCTTAATTATTAAGTCTCTCCTTTTGTGGTTGCGAGTCTTATATTGTAATCCTAATTAACATGTTCCGTTTTAAAATTCAGGTCAATGTCGAATTTTTAGCTCATTTGCAGAAGCATTTTGGAGATAAGAATTGGAAAATGCTACTATCTGGGTTTGAGAAAGGTGTTAAATTTTTCAAGAAGTCAGTTGAAGTGGGGCGAGCTAGTTCTGATAAAAAACGGAAGAAGCCAATTGTTGAAGATTCGATTAAAGCTTGGGAAAATTTTTCTTTGAAGCTTGATGCTGCAAATGTGCAGATTGATGCATCGTCTGGAATGGTTTTTTCATTTGTTGAAGGAGCTTTTGTTACTGCACTTAGAAATGGAGAATGGATTTTACTTGATGAGATTAATTTGGCACCGCCTGAGACTTTGCAGAGAGTCATTGGAGTTCTTGAAGGGGATACTAGCTCACTCTGTTTGGCTGAAAGAGGTGATGTCACCTACATATCCCGACATCCAAATTTTCGAATATTTGCCTGTATGAATCCTGCAACCGATGCTGGAAAGCGTGATTTGCCTGTCTCTCTTAGGAGTAGGTTTACAGAGTACTTTGTGGATGATGTTCTAGATGATGAGGATTTGGCTTTATTCGTTAATCAATTCATGGATGACTGCCAATCTAATCGGGAACTAGTAAATCGAATTGTATATTTCTATAAAGCAGTAAAAAAGGGTTCAGAAGAGAGGCTACAAGATGGTGCTAATCAGAAGCCACAATATAGTTTACGGTCACTTTACCGTGCTCTGGAATACACTAGAAAAGCTGAAAGGCGTTTTGGCTTTCTCAGAGCACTATATGACGGATTTTGTATGTTTTTCTTGACTATGTTGGATAATCCGAGTTCACAGATAGTGAATCAGTTGATTTTATCACATTTGTTGGGGGGAAAGTTACCTCCTTTCCTATCTTTTGATGCTTACTTATCCCCAAAAAAGGATATCCGTCCTGAGCTTTCTGAGAATTATGTATTGACTAAGAGTGTCAAGGAGCATCTTAGGAACTTGGCACGTGCTGTGCTGATTAAACGATATCCTGTTCTTCTGCAAGGACCCACTTCGAGTGGGAAAACTAGTTTAGTTAAGTACCTTGCTGCACTTACGGGCCATGAATTTGTAAGGATCAATAATCATGAGCACACGGATTTGCAGGAATATCTAGGCTCTTACCTAACTGATTCTTCGGGCAATCTTGTGTTTCAAGAGGGTATGCTAGTTAAGGCCGTAAGGAATGGTTATTGGATAGTCCTCGATGAACTTAACTTGGCTCCATCTGATGTTCTTGAAGCATTGAATAGGCTACTTGATGACAATAGGGAACTTTTTGTACCTGAACTTAGGGAAACTATACAGGCACATCCAGATTTTATGCTCTTTGCCACCCAAAACCCTCCCACTTTCTATGGTGGTCGTAAAATGCTTTCTCGAGCTTTTCGCAATCGTTTTGTGGAGATCCATGTGGATGAAATTCCAGAAGACGAGTTGAGCACAATAGTAGAGAAAAGGTGTGAAATCCCCCAAAACTATGCTAAAAAAATGGTAGATGTGATGAAGGAATTGCAGTTATTCAGGCAACGTAGTAAAGTATTTTCTGGAAAGCACGGATTTATAACACCCCGAGATTTGTTTCGTTGGGCATATCGTTTTAAGGAATTTGGATGTTCGTACGAAGATTTAGCTAGAGATGGTTATTATCTTTTAGCAGAGCGATTACGCGATCTGGATGAGAAATCAGTAGTACGAGATGTTTTGGAAAGAAATCTCCGAGTTAAACTTGTGATTGATGACTTGTATAAGCAGGTATTTTTCTCGTTTGTGTATGTGTTTTTTTCTAGTATAATTTTTCAATAAAATGGATCCGTCTCAGGCTAAATACTATATTTACTTGTTAGAAAGGAATTACTAAGACTAAAATACACGTTATGCTTTTGTAATAGGAAGCTTCTTCCTCCTTGCTTATTCTTGTTGGCACCTGTATTCGTTTGGTGGTTTTGATAATTGATGTATGATTGATAGACATTTTGGAGAGCATGAATGTTTTATGTTGACCAACCAAAATGAATAATAATTAAATGTATATCATAAAAATGCACTGGATAGTCAGATGTTATGCTATGATGTGTTTGTTCATTTGATTACTGCAAACTTACGCTGAACAATGGGTATCCACAATCTTGTTCCAGGACCCTAATGGAGGGGAGTTTTCATTTAGGATGAGTGATGGTGCGGTAATTTCAAGAATTCTTCCAAAGTAAGTGCTCAAATACCCTGTTTCACCTTGTTCTGGTAGCTTGGATGATCCATTTTCCTGACTTTTATCTTTAATTGCAGTATTACCTTGACTAAGAGTATGCAAAGGTTATGGTTTCTTGTGGAACGATGCTATAGAAATGGCAGAAACCGTGAACCTGTTCTCTTGGTTGGTGAAACTGGGGGTGGGAAGACTACCATTTGTCAACTTTTGAGTGCTCACATGAAAAAAAAATTACACATTTTGAATTGCCATCAATACACGGAGACGTCAGACTTCATTGGGGTGTGTCATCTATTTTAACGCTTTCTACTTTAGACTATGTGAGTTAAATGTTACGAATTTTCACCGTTCCTTAATCTAATAACTATGAACTGTGTTAGGGATTTTATCCTAATAGAGAGAGATCAAAGCTTACATCACAGTATGAAAAAGAAGTTCACGAATTAATATCGAAGATAACGAAGTACAACCTTGGGATTGTAAGTTCTTTTTTGCCTTTTTTTATTAATTCTGGTTTATGTGAAGGTTATCTAATAATTTTGCATTTCTAGTCTATTTCTTCTGATATAGGTCAAACTTCCTTAAACCTTGATTCGATGGACCGGATCATAAAAATTCTCAGAGAAGGCAGGGGTAATTGCCATAGTCTATGCGTAAAGGAGATTGAGCATATTAAAACAAAGCTTACAGAGTTGCATAAACAGTGGCAGACAATTTTCACCTGGCAGGATGGGCCTCTGGTGCAAGCAATGAGAGATGGTGATATCTTTCTTATAGATGAAATTTCTCTTGCTGATGATAGTGTGCTTGAAAGAATTAACAGCGTGTTGGAACCGGAAAGAAAGCTGGTAATATTACTAACCTATTCTATTTTTTTTGAAAAGGAGATAACCTCTTTGCTAATATTAATATAATATTAATGAGACAAAAATTCGTACTACAAGAGAATTATACAATGAACATGTAACCATGAACCAGGATACTAACCTATTCTACGATGACCTGTTTTGCCATTTTGAGCTTAATCTTTTTTACATGCTCATACTTTTGTCTCATATAAGAAGTTGCGAGATTGTAATAGTTTTGCCGTTCTTCTAGCTTGTATTGTGAAACAGGTTTTTATTCCAGTAATAACAAAAATATCCTTCTTGGGCTCTTTTCTGGAATTGACATGCAGATATCATGCAAGTATATTTACTTGTGCCTGTAGTTCTCTTTTCTTTTTTAAAAAGCTTGCTTTCAAATATAATTCAGCTGCTTGATAGAATAGCAAGATTTTTTCTTCAAAACTATTGATGGGCTGTCGTTTTTATAGGAAAGGCTAGTGAGTTGTGGATTTGCTACTGTAGTTTTTATCTTAGATATTCCAAGAAACTATTACACTTTAAACATTGGTGGGGAAACTTAGGGAAGAAATTGTAGGACTACTGATGCTTTTGGCCTTGAAAGGTCTTATGACTTGTTTGGAAAATGTTTAAAGAGTTTCTCTTCATTAAAAAAATTCTCGATATGATTTATGTTTTGTTTTCATTATTGGTTTATTTTCTGACCCATTAATTTGTTATTTTCTCTGTATTGGTTTTGTTTTTATTTTATCTTATATCTTTGTTCACAGTATAGATGTTATTTCCCCCTCTTTGCATCCTCTCTGCTTCCTCACGTGGGATAAAAGCAAACACAGTTGAATGCTATTTCATAGTTTTAACTTACATTAGGACAGTTAGCTTTACTGTTTTACATAGTTGACAATGTGATCGGCAGATGATGTGAAATTCAATTCTGGTTGGAATGTTTCTGCAATTAGCAATCACTTCCCTCGATTAATCCTTTTTGCTCTATATACAAGTTTAAGATTCATGCTACTTTACAATTGCTGTACCTATTATGATACCATGTTGATTTGAATATTGCACTATTGTTTACTTTGTGTTTTATTTTGTAGGCTTTGGCTGAGAAAGGAGGAGAGTTTTTGGAAACAGTGACTGCTCATCCTGAATTCTCTCTCTTTGCAACAATGAATCCTGGTGGTGATTATGGCAAGAAGGAGTTATCTCCTGCACTTCGTAATCGGTTTACGGAGATATGGGTTCCTCCTGTTGGGGAGCTGGATGAGCTCAGGAGTATTGCGCTGACAAGGTATGGTTTCAACATGTTTTACCATTGCCCCAAATTTTATTGTAATCTTCCATGGATTTTACAAGCACATTTTCTTACAGGATTTCCAACCCTGGAGATACACATCTGGTGGATCTAATGCTAAATTTTTGGGAGGTATGTTCCCTTGCTTTATGAACAAAATTTGTTCTTTTAGGGATGTATTGCTTTTGCTTAGTGTATTTATAGTTTATCATTAATATTAAACACTACTCACCTTCGGTCTGGGTGAAACATTTCATTGATGAATGAAATAGATGGTTTCTGATACTCCAGCTAGTTAAGAAAGCACCTCTTTATTATGTCAATTCTGCAGCTTGGGTTATTTATTTCGATTTAATAGTTTGTCTTTCCTACTACAGTGGTTCAATCACCTTCAGTCTGGGAGAATGCTCACAGTGAGAGATCTACTTTCTTGGGTTTCCTTTATTGACTCAACTGAGATGAATCTAGGGCCTGAATATGCATTCCTTCATGGAGCATTCCTTATTCTTCTAGATGGTTTAAGTTTAGGTAAATCCTGCAGTGTTACTTCTTTATCTGCTTGTTAAGTTCCTTGCATTTCTTTAATGGTATTCTGTAGAATATTTATGCTTATGTCTAGGATCCCCAAATATGACAAATTATTTTATTGATGAAGAAACACAGTCAAAATCCTTAATAAGGGACTAAACTTGATAGAATAATAGGAATTGGATGGAAAAAGTGGAAGCAAGTAGAGTAAAAATAGGGTAGTAAGCAGCATGAAGCCTAGGGAACACATACTTTATTAAGCTGATGGCAAACAAGTGAATGCTATTATAATGTTCTTTAGAACAGAGAGGTTGAGGCTGGTCTGCTTCAAGTTTTAGTGTATCATTTCTTGATTCTCGCCTGTGTTTTATCTCTTGTAATTACTGTGAAGTCAAGGAAAAGTTACGTTCTAATGTTAAAAATTGTTGGAAGAGACTTCAGGTGTATAATTGATAAGAGCCTTCTTCATTAATGGGTGTATTGGTTGCTTGGTTATCAAATGTGTTAGGATGGGAAACGATCTTACTTGAATAGGATCAGTTCTATAGGTTGTACATTTGTTTCCTTAAGTTCTAATTAGTCAAGAACCAACAGGCCATGGTCCGGCGGCTGTATTAAAAATATGTGTGGGATGGAAAACCTTCCCCCTCCCAAGTTGTGGGAACTAAAAGAAACTGGAGCCGCATGCTTATTTTTGACCTGTGAATTGTGTTATTGTCATGTCCTTTCCTTATGTTGGTTGTGTATGATACTTGCTTGTATGTTATTAGCCATTTGTTTACAGATGTGTGGCTTTTTTTCTTCTTTTATAATGAAATTCATTTTCTTATATTGATTCTCAGGGACTGGTATGTCAAAAAGAGATGCAGAAGAATTGCGCAAAAGATGCTTTTCATTTCTTTTAGAGAAACTAAAGGTTGTCAATCTTCTGTTAACTTCATGTTATATGACTTCGGTATAATTGCTCTGGAGTTGTTCTCTGTGTTCTTTTCTCTTGATAGTTAATTGTTATAAAGCACTAAAATAATTATATAAATGAGAGGGTTTGTTTGCTTTAAGAACAATAAAATAATTATATCAGTGAAACTCTCGGGGGTGTTTGCCGAACTTTAAGTTTGTGGAGAGGGATATTATAGCCCACCCCATTATTGGGACACCAAATGTAATAATGGTGTTTACAACTATTTATAACATACAAGGATCATATCCCAATTGTCCTTTGTTATGAGTTCCATTTAGTTTTTTGTTGGTTTGTTTGTATTTTTTTTCAAGATGAAGGTTGTTTGGAAACTTTGAGAGCATGTGGTAATTTGGGATATTTTGGTTGAAATGACCTAGTGAACCTTTGATGACATCTTTTAAACTCTACAATAAAATAAAATAATTTTTGGGTGTATTCAGTGTTTTTTAAAGCTCAAGGCAAGTCTTCTAGGGCTTATGTGCAAGGCACCAAAAAAACACGGGCTTTTTGTTGTGAGGCGCACTCGACATAAAAGTGCTATTTAAAGAAGAGAAAGCAGAGTTGAAGTAGAAATATGAATAAAAAGACCCCTAAACACAACTTTTTTTTTTTTTTCATTTAGACTTTGTAAATTTGATTTTTTTAGTTAATTAAGAAGGAAAAATCTTAATTATTATTGCTTTGAGCCTTGGATCGTCACATACTGACAGAAGACATGCGTATGAGGCATGGCTTCTTACCATTTCAAGGTGATCACCAAACCTGCAGCTTGAGCCTAGGCGTGTACCTGAAACATCTTTTAGAACAAAGGGTGCATTCTCATGTGGAGTTTTGTAGTTATTTATTTTATGAAGCCAATTGAATTTTGATACTTTTTGTTTGATGAGAGGTTTCTTCTTCCTTTGTGGATTTTCCCAGCTCTTACAATCAAAATTTGGTATTGCAGTTGGATGACACCCTACATGAATGCTCGAAACTTGTGAGACTTCAAAGTTATGGCTGGGGAGAACTTAGAACAGCTTCTAATTTTTCAAACACTGATTCCATGCAAGACAGCAACCTCTTTGGTATCGATCCATTTTTTATTGAGAAAGGTATACGTTTTACTGTGTTCATAATGATGGGAGTGAAGCCAAATTTGATTTTTTTTTTCTTTTTATTTTAGTGTAGAAATATTCATTTTTCGTATCATAGTTAAGCAATGGTGCCTTTATTTTTAGGCTGTCAGCTTGGTGACACTGGTAAATATGAGTTCATGGCACCAACGACATACAAAAATGCATTAAGGGTACTACGAGCTATGCAGCTTTCAAAACCTGGTTTGTCTGAGTAAACTCATTTCTTAATTTCATATTCTATGAGATTCTCATACTTAAGCATGCCTAACGGAATTGTACTTTTCAGTATTACTAGAGGGTAGTCCAGGTGTTGGGAAAACAAGTTTGATTGTGGCATTGGGACAATTTTCTGGACACAAGGTTGTACGCATAAATTTGTCTGAGCAGGTAATGATTTTCCATGTACCTATCTTTGCTCATTTTTATTCAGTCTATCATTTGGCTTGTACCTAATTAATGCTCTACCTTTGTGATACAGACTGATATGATGGATTTGCTTGGGTCTGATTTACCGGTTGAAAGTGATGAGGGAATAAAATTTGCATGGTCTGATGGAATCTTGTTGCAGGTTAGAGTCTCTTGTATTGGAAATAACAATGTCATGAAGTTTCATATATAACGTTTTCCCCATCTTTCTGCAGGCTCTGAGGGAAGGGTGCTGGGTTTTGCTTGATGAACTGAATCTTGCTCCACAATCCGTTTTGGAAGTAGGGTTTGAAGATCCAATAATTTCTCATACCTCTTGATATTAATTTTTTATGCAGTTGACTTTCTTCCTCATATTAGATATGTAATGAATGTAATTTTTCTTTCAGGGACTGAATGCGATATTAGACCATCGAGCGGAGGTGTTTATTCCTGAGTTGGCACTTACTTTTAAATGTCCACCATCCTTTAGAGTTTTTGCATGTCAGAATCCTTCGTATCAAGGGGGTGGAAGGAAAGGCCTTCCTAAGTCGTTCCTCAATCGGTTCACTAAGGTATTTTTACTGCACAGATTTACTGATTTGAACTATTTACTCCTATTTTTATATAAATCAGGCTGGTTGAGTTTCAATTTGATTTCAGGTATATTTGGATGAGTTGATTGAGGACGACTACCTCTTCATTTGTAGCTCACTTTATGAATCAATCCCTAAGCCTTTGCTATCAAAATTGATCTTGTTTAATAAAAGGTTACATGAAGAAGTTATGCTGCATAAAAAATTTGCTCAGGATGGGTCACCTTGGGAATTTAATCTCCGTGATGTTCTTCGATCTTGTCAGATTATTGAAGGTTTGAGATCCTCTTTCGACTTGATTGGTTCCTTGCAAATATTCGTGTTTATTTATTTATTTGTTTTTAACCTTTTCTAGGTGCACCCGAAAGATTAAGAAGTTATTGCTTCCTCAACATTGTCTATGTTCAGCGGATGCGAACAGCTGGTGATCGCAGGGAAGTTTTGCGGCTTTATGAGGAAGTATTTGGTGCAAAATATTTAATAAATCCTTATCCACGAGTTCAACTTAATTCTCGGTTTTTAATTGTGGGCAATATTGCCATTGGAAGGAATAGCATTCAAGCATGTAATGTAGCAAGTAGCCAGCTTAAGATTTTGCCAGGAATTCGTCAAAGCTTAGAAGCTGTTGCACATTGCATTCAATATCAGTGGATGTGCATTTTGGTTGGCCCATCTTCATCTGGCAAAACTTCTCTGGTAAGGTTGCTTGCCCAGCTCACAGGCAATGTACTAAATGAGTTGAATCTTTCGTCCACAACTGACATATCAGAATTGCTTGGTTGCTTTGAACAATATGATGCCATTCGGAATTTCCATCATGTTATTGATCAAGTTGGCTTTCATGTCAACAAATATTGTAGTGTGCAAATACGATGTTCTAAGAAAGAGTTCGATAGGGATGGAAACTGTATAATGACGAAATGGCTATCTTTCTCATCAAAAATTAGCTTCCAGTTGCCAAGTTCTGCTTGTGTGTATGCAAAGAATTGGAAGAGAATTGTGTGTTCTCTTGGTTTGCTAGTTGATATCATTAAACAACTAATGTCGTTCGTGCAAGAGGTTCCTGCCAAAAAGGAACTTGAAAGATGCTTGAAGACAGTTTTAAAGTTGGAAGAGAGTAATCAGAAACATCCATTCTCAGCGAAGTTTGAATGGGTAATTGGAATACTAGTGAAAGCTATTGAACGTGGTGAATGGATCATTCTTAAGAATGCAAATTCTTGTAACCCCACTGTAAGTGAGAGCTATCATCATCCTTTGTCTTTCATTTCCTATGATAAATTACACTTCCTGTTGTGTAATTTACTTTTTCTTTGTAACATAGGTACTTGATAGAATCAATTCATTGGTGGAGTCGTGCGGCTCAATTACTATCAATGAATGTGGGACCATTGATGGGGAACCAGTAGTCCTGCATCCACATGCTAATTTTCGGATATTCCTTACGGTTAATCCGATTCATGGTGAGGTTTCTCGTGCAATGAGAAATAGGGGAGTGGAAATATTCATGTTACAGCCTCATTGGCTCCAAGATGGAGCTCTGTGTGGAAAAAAAGACATTGAACTGAATGACACTCGGAGATTTCTTGCTTTATCTGGTATTCCTGGTGCGAAATTGGTTGAATCCATGGCAAATTCACATCTCTATGCAAGGGAAGAAGGTTGTCACCTTAATGTTCGCTTAACCCACATTGAACTTGCACGCTGGGTCCAGTTGTTCCAGCAGCTCATCATGAATGGCTGTAAGCCACGGTGGAGCCTTCATGTCAGTTGGGAGCATACATATCTTTCTTCTTTTGGTGAGGCCGAAGGGATGCATATTGTTGAAAATGCAAAACGTTTGTATTTATCTGATACTTGCCTCTCTGAATCTGATGTATTATTTGCACCACTGAGTTTGCCTGGAGGATGGCCAAGCCCTTTAAAATTGTCAGATTTTGTCTGGTACTCAAAAGAAGCCTGTGTAAAGCAGAATTGTATGTATTTGGAGTTCCTGGGAGCTCAATGTGCATTGCATGAACTTGGAATTGCTAAGGGTTATTCTCTTGACTTTAACCTGTCTGCTGATGGATATGCTCAGAGATATTTAGTGGATTTCAAAACGTTACATAAACTACTGTTTCCAAAGGCTTCAAACAGTATGAAGTTGAACTCTCAAGTAAAAAATGAATTCAACTTGAAATTAGATAATAACAAGTTATTTTTTGCTGCCAACTGGGCTATCGAGCAAGCTTCCGAAATGGATCTTGATCTCTATATCATCTGGTTTAGCTGGTTTAGCTCAAAATTGCAGCCGTTTTGCCAATTTTTCAATTTGTATTTGACATCAATCAAACAGGTTATAGAGCATCCATTGTGGAATTTTATTTGTCACCTTCGCAGTAAGATCAAATCTCTTCTTGGAATAGATTTTGATGTGCATCCAATTCCAATTTTATCATCTGAGTTTGTTGCTATGATGGGTGAAGAAGACAAGATTGCTGAATTAAATGTTTCAAAAGGCATATTAGTATTGCCAAAAGATGAGCTTCAGTTGTCCTGCTCATCCCTACGTAATGCTATTAAGTGCATTGGTCTTTTAATGCTTACATATCATCAGTGGAATGTTGAAAGCAGGCATGAGCTAAGTAGTGAAATTCGAGGGTTCTTGCCAGTTTTGAATTCTCTGCGAGCACTGGAGCAGGAAATCTTTTTCAAGCTTGTTGATCCGTCTTCTATGCTTATTGAGTCTGCTTCTTTTGACATGCTTATTGAGTCTTACAGCACTCTTCTTGATGATCACATATTGCTCTGGGATGGTCTTGTCTCTTTGAATTCTGAGCTGTTACAAGTTTCTGGGCGATTTTTGATAAAAGATATCCTCCGATTCAAGGATTTCTTTGCAGACACCGTTGAAATCATACTGGTAAGCTGGTAATGAATTGGAAAGGTTGTTAGTATATTAATATTCTTCTGTTGGTAATGGATTTTCTTATTTGTAGAGAGAGATTAAGAAACTTGAAAAGACTTCCTGGTCCTTTCACTTGGAAAAGTCCTTACTATGGATTCATGGTGGTCACCCAGCAGTACCTTGTTCTGCTGATCTGTATCATAAACAACAGCAACTTTGTAGACTATGTGAGTCTCTATGGCCAATAAAGCTAAAATTACATGATCGAGGTAAGGGACTTTGATACTCCATCCTGTACAGTTTATGTTCATCTGTTATCTTCTATATCTTTATAAGACCAACAACAAGCTGTATTCATTTTGTTTTGCACTCTCAGCTGTAGCAGGGAAGGATCTTTTAATTGAAGTTTTCACGTCATCCAATCCCGAGCTACGCTGCCTTGCAATGGAAGGTAGGTTTTTTGGTATCTCCTTGGGACTTATTTCTTTGGCAGAAACAAGAGGGTGCATGTAAGAGAGTGTGTGTGTACATGTGCTCACTTGTACATTTTTTGGTTTTGATAACCGGAACTGGGTCGTCCTTTTTCTTATTTCTTATTTCTTCTTTTCCATGTGAAGATCAAAGGACATGATACGCCTAGTTCTTTAGAATGGTTGAAAGTACATATTAGTTTTCTTTGTGCAAAATTTGGACCTATATAAAATATCTTCATGATGTTTCTTCACTATAAAATTCTAGTTTAAGTCTCTTATTTCTGGAAATTGCCGCTACTGCTGGTTTAACTGATGAAGTGGACATGTTTTTGTAGGTCTTTCCATGTCTTCTTGTATACTTGGTAAATCTGGTGAAGATGATGTCGCTAAAAATATGCAAGACATTTATGAGGTTTAGTATCACCTTTTTAATTGTACAATTTAATATTTTCATTAACTGAAAGGAAATCATCTTTGTTTATAAATAGGTGCTCTTGGCAAGGTTCAAACATGAGAAAAACAATGCAAAGTGCATTCTGGAATCAAAGGACCGGCCCATTCAGGAAAAAATGTCATTTATCTGTTGTCCGTCTGGCTGTGATATATTTACAAAGGCAGATCCTGATGTTTGGTTGGACACTCTTCCTATAAATGATGGTACCAGTTTTTTCCTAGATATGTTGTTGCTGCAGGAGCTTTCATCAATTCTTTTGGTTGATCGGGGAAGCCTGAAGCAAGTATGTCTATAATCCTTATGCTTCATAATATGCACACAATCAGCTCAACAATAATTAATTTCTGTGATTTCGAAGTTTCCCTATAATCCTCTTTTATTTGATTACATTTATTTATTTTGATTAAAAAAGAAACAACACATTTTTTTTAAAATTACTTGTGTATTCTTGTCGGTAGTGATTATTTTTTTCCTTTCATCTATCAATGAAAAATTGTAGTTATGTATCTTATTGGGGAATTGTAAAAAATGGCAGAGTGGGCAAAATATTTACACTTCATGGAAATCAAGTAGACTGGATTCATGCTATGAAGTGTAAATAGTTTGTTTTTTTATTATTCTTAAGAAACCCCTATCTTGTTAGAAGAATAATTCTTTTGATTTTTTTTCTTTGTGAAAATTGCACAAACCACCTCTGTATTATGGGGTTTGTTATGACCTTAAACTTTTAATGCGATCAATTAGGCCCTATAATTTATTAAGTGTTGCAAGAAGCCTGCTATGTAAAAAAAGAAGAGTGAAGTTTATGTTGCCATTAATCTGCAGATTGTTTCCTTCTTCTCATATTATGTCTTCTGATACTCCTTCCACTGAAAGAGAGTGGAACCCTAATTGTTTGGGGGGAAAATGTCGAGAAGGGAGCGAAATCAATGAGCAAATTGGAAATTTTTGGAATCGAAGCAATTGGCAGCAGCAACCAGATTTTCGAGGAAATCAGGAGATGGGTTGTTGGAATTGGAGCCCAAATTGAAGAATTGATGTTTTGGAGGATGGGGGGAGTGATTATTGGAAAAAGGTTAAAACCGGAAGAAATCAGAGGGAAGGAGGTGGCAGTTTGATCCAAGGATTGGAAGTGGGGAAATCAGAGGGAAGGAGGTGTCTGGTTTGATGAGTATGTTCATCTCAGTCTAGAAAAGGATTATTATGGCGGTCGTTGTCTGGCATCACGGGGGAAGGGTTGTGTCAGATATTGAGGATGGAGGTGGGTTTACTACAGGTTGTGGCAGCAGCAGCAATCGAGTGTGGGTTTTTATAGAAATATGTGAATTGAGAAGTTTGCCATTTTCTGATTGATCTTCAATTAACACAAGGGGCTTATTGCAACACTTAATAAACTTAGATGACTAATTGATCAAATAAAAATTTTAAGGGGGTAATTGTAACAATCCTATAGTTTAGCGGTGGTTTGAGCAATTTTCCCAATTTTGTTAAGTCTTAAAATTGTAAAACTTCAATCAAGGCAGAAACAAGCTCTTTTCCATTGTGCATATTGGTATTTCTGCAAATGGATGTTAGGGTTTTATATATTTATTTGTTTCCATGTACTATGTTTTATAAGCTTCAATCCCAAGTTTTAGTTATACATGCTTTCATTAGGATATTTCTTTGATTTGATGGTAGGCACTATATGGCCTGTCCAACCTCATGAAAGAGACTTTACAATTTTCACTGAAATTCTCCTCAAGACCTCCCCAGACGTTTATTGCTCATCAAAATTTGCTATGGACATTGGATGAGTGTGATTCTATGGATACAGGTTTTGTACAACAATTATATTGTAATTCTTTCACCTTTATGTTATAGTTATTGCATTTCAGTAGTGGATGAAAATTTGAAACTCACCTATTATGCATGCATTTGTGTAGCACATATATATGGTTCCGTTACTCATAAAATTGATCTGCCTTGCTTTTCAGTGCGTGCGAAGGCAGCTGGTTTTTTTCTTGAGATGTGGTTTAGATGGCATCAGTCCCTGTGGATTCATTGCCCTGATTTTGTAAAGGTAGGTTTACACTCTTAGATTGATTATCATTATGTACCTCTGGTATATAATTAGGTACCTTTTGTATGATTTTCTTGTGCGCAGAACTTCACAAAGGTTGTTGATTACAGAACTCCAGTTCCTCATGTACTTGTTCAGCCTGTGATTTCAGCAACAGTTTCACAGATTTTGTAAGATTATTATTATATTACTATTTATGTAGAGAGAAATGAAACTGAACTGGCATTTTCTGTCAGGAGATATGATATTTAGCCTAGTATGCAAAAGGTGGAAAATTGCTCGAGAGTGCTGGTTGATGTTTGTTTGGGTGCCACTAAAGATTTACACTAGAATCATTTTTTGTATACCTTTGAAAGGGTCTCTTTTATGGTTCACATTTAAAGGTTGCTATTTTGTAGAGTGTATTCATGATTTTCTCTCCATTCAGGTGGCGTCCTACTGCTATCAGAGACTTTTTTGCTAAGAGTTTGAAGATACAAATAGCTGCTTGTTATCTTTGGCACAGACCATTAGGGGAAGTAGATGCACACTCTTCTCTTTTATCGGCTGCCTGTAATCTTTTCCAGCAGGTAGTTTTACATTTTTTGTTCTGGAGATCCTATTTATCATGTGTGGAAGTCAGAGTTTTTGACTTGACTCCTGCTTTATGTGTGCTTGCAGATTATTTTCTCTCATGAAAAATCTTTTGATCCGGACCAGTTTGTTGAGATAAAGTCCTTTGGATTCTTTTACAACAAAAAAACTAAGGTTTGCTCCTTGAAAGCTATTGACTTATGCACCTTACAAAATATTCCATTAATATCATGTTCATGGGATGTTGTCTATCACCCTAAGTGGTACCCTATAGGTCAAGGCATACTGTATAGAGTGTGGATGTGTGTTTATAATGATGAGAAACAAGTAGATTAAATATGAAATAAGAATATCCAAAGGAAGGGACAAGTAGGATCAATTTAAAGGCAGGGAGATGCCTTGCATTTAGTTGAGTCAAATACTTTATCGTTCAATTTTTTAAAGAAGTGTTTGTATAAAATGGTTGCTTGCTTTCTAGGTTTTACAAATATGATCCATCATTGTCCCTTCAAGTTTCTACTTACTTTTTTACCAGGAAGAAAACATCCAGTTGTTTTGCTCCCGTGTTGCAAAGTCAAGGCAACAAAGATTGAGAAACTCTGTGCATTTGTTCATTGAACCGCTGCTTAAAGATCTATTTATTCATGATGTCACAACAGGTAAGCACCTAACAATATCACTTTGCATTGTGTCAACTACTTTAAGTGCATTATCATTAAGAAGCATATATTGAATGAAGCTGACTAGATACTAAACCCAAGCCTAGAGCAAAGGAGGTAAAAAAAAAATACACGTAATTGGCTATTAACAAAGGGGTTTAGTGAAATTCGAGTTCAAAAAGGTTCAATCATTCTTCAAAAGCTCCATATCCCTACTGAAAATATGTTCTATCCGATGAAGTAAAGTTTCTAAATCACAGAAGAGGGAAAGGTTTAGGGTTTAGGCCCAACAATCTTGAGGCATAGGTTTATTGCCAAGATCCTTGATTCTTGGGGTGTACCCTAAACATAAATGCAAATAGACATAATCCACATGTTTCTGAATGCCTCAGTGTTTTGAGATGGCCACTGCATAAGTCTCTACCACAGTATTTTACTTTTATCTTATTTTGAAAATTTTAATATGATTGACATTTATGCAGATAAGTGACTATTGATTTGTTGACCAGAATCCCTTTATTGACACAATTGCTTAACTTTAGCCTTCTCCGTTGTGTTTTCTTACAACTTCTGTTTTTTCGTTCAAGATCTGCATCATAACCTTGGTCGTGTGTGGTTAAGACTTGGAGGATTGCGATTGTATCTGTTGCTCAGTTGCTGTCATTTGGACCCTTCCATCAAATATTATTACAAATATTCACAATTAATGGAAAAGAAATCTTCACTTCAAGTTGAAACTGAGGTATTATCTCATGCTATTCAAAATTATTTTACTTTTTAATTTTAATTCTGTTTTTAAAGTTCCTCCATGCACCCATTTCCCTTTCAAAACATTATCTTCTCAAGAGAAGATTAGTTGATCTTTCAAATCTTACATACCAAACAAGCCACGCTAAAATAAGGACAGTATTTTAGTCTTTACATCCACAGCTCACACATCTTGCTGTGTTTTGCTAGCAACATTCTAAACCACATTGTATTGAGTGCAACTACTTCCCTCAGGCTCATTTGTGTGAACTCTTGTCTAGTCTCAATCAAAAGCCAACCTTCTATTTCTTAGACGATAAGTTGAAGCTGCTAAAAAATGTTGTTTTAGGTGAGGCAAGAGTGCGAACTTTTGGCAGGATTGTTTTCTATCGTCGGAGAAGCTGATAAGGAAAGAAAACAGACCCTTGAAAATCTTGAACTGGAGTGCACCAAGTTGCAGAAAAAGGTTTGTCTTTTATCATCAAGTCTATGTATCTGGTGTTCATTTAAGATAATATTTTGCTTGCGTTCTATATGCTGGTCGATTTTGATGGTAAAAACCACTTCCCATTATACATTGTTTGACCATGTGTTGGAAGCCAAGTTGTGGACTTCTGGATACTCATTTATAGTCACTGATTTGTCATTGTGATAAATTTTTTCGTTCAGGTTGTTTTCCGTGTGGAACCTGGGAAGTTTAAGAAGCTAAAACACGAGTGTGAAGAGTTTTTTGAGTTTGTTGATATTTTGTTGACAAATATTGAAGCAACAGACTCATACCAAATTGATAGACTATGCAACTGGGAGGTATTTGTTGCATCTCTCTAGTTTATTATTTTCCTCAGTAATATTATTGATTTTTCGGCTCATTTTACATTACATTGTTTTAATACACAGGCGATGGCTACTCGCTTTATCGATCGATTATCGGATGAATACATTGAATATCTTGATATAATTCAACCCATTCAGCTTGCAGTTTATGAAATGAAATTAGGCTTGTCTCTTATGTTATCAAGTTTGTGTTTTACTGGCACAGTTGAACCATATAATGGGAAGCGAGTTATGGTATTCTATTTCAGTATTTGCTTTTATTTGTGAACTTTAATATTAAATTTCATTAGTCCAAATATTGATCCTGAAAATTGTGCCAGAAATCAATTTATTCCTTCATGAGATTTCCACGAGGGCTTCCTTCCAATCAGATGTCTGTTGGGTTAAACAATGGACTGGCTGGGTTTTCTTTCAACGACCCTAGTGCTGATACAGATTGTTTCTACCCAATGGATGTGGGTTTGCTGGAAAAGTTGGTTATTAGTTCGAAAGAAACTGTAGATAATGATACGGTCTGTATTTTCTATTTCACTTTAAATAAATAATAATAATTAAAATCTGATCTTTACATCATTTGTTCTAATACAGGCCTGCATAATGCAACTTAAAAGTGCCCTACAGTACAATATTTTGGTTCGTGCTTCACATGGTGTTGCTGATTCCAGGCTGATGGATACTTCATCTTTTCTGGTGAAGCTTCTTACGATGTTTTATTACAGAATTGCAAATAAGTTTAACTACATCGTACACGTCTTGATTTTCAACAATCTTTTTTATATATGTACTCTACAGCTATTGGATAAAATTTTCAATGAATTTGCGAATCTCTGGATGAGTATGAAAGTTCAGTCAACAACTAAAGAAGACATTAGCTCTCAATTATACAAGTTTAAGCCCCGTATATTCAAAATTGAAAAGGTTATTGAAGATGATGTTGGCAAGTCATTTGATAACGAAAATTCTTCGGAAACGGAGTTACTCTCAGAAGATGAGGCCACTGAGATGGTACTATCCCCCTGCAGATTTATTAGCAATTATTTAATGCATTGTTGTTCTTGTGTTATTTTCATTTATTAATTGGTTGAAGTCACATGGTAT
Organism: Cucumis sativus; assembly: GCF_000004075.3. Taxonomy (NCBI): domain Eukaryota; kingdom Viridiplantae; phylum Streptophyta; class Magnoliopsida; order Cucurbitales; family Cucurbitaceae; genus Cucumis; species Cucumis sativus. The sequence continues at coordinate 21,876,983 of NC_026661.2, read as the reverse complement.
CTTCCAGAGTGATGCTAGCAAGCAATATGATAATTCAGAAGATGAATGGACGTCAATAGACGAGTCTATGATCGACCAGATGATCCATATTCATAATCAGCTGTTTGGCTCTCCTGATCTTGTTTTAGCTGTAAGTTCTTTCCTTGGTAACTTGTACTTCTAGTCCTTCTGGGAAGTTGGTGCTTTTTTATAGTTTTACTTGAGATACATTATTGCACCACTTTTTATTTTACTGCTGGCCTTGAAGAAACTTTTAAAGTTGTATCTGTCTAAACACTAATGCAAATTCGGATGTCATTTTTTTAAGGATGTCCTAGCACTTTATTATCTGACATGTTTCTTTCCTTTGGTTTCAGCCTGGAACTTTCAAAGTATCGGATGCATCCCGGTTACTTTCTTTTTCTGGTTCATATAATTTGGGTTTAGCATTACTTAAAGGTATTCATGTCGAGACATTTGGTCATACTTTCTAGTCATTATTTTCTGCAACTGTTGAAGTTTGGTCATATTTTGTAGTACTTATTTTTTTGAACTGTTGAAGTTGAAATTTGCATGCTGTTTTTTCTTCAGATTTTGGTGGTTTGTTGATGTCAAGTCTGGATGCCAAACTTGCACCAGAGCACGTATTACGTCTGTGTTTGGAGCATGACAGAAACTGGGGTTTTCCTGAAAGAGTAGCTGGGAAATATAATTTCTACAAGGTTTTGCAAAGTGATTTATGTATTGTTGTAATTTTTAACATAGTATGCAATTCTTTTAATTATGGTTATAATACTTTTACTCAGGATTCAAATCCTTCAATGATAGCAAACATGGTGAAAGTACTTGATCCTCTTCGACAACGTGTTTCTTCACTTTTGCTGGATCACGAAGAACATCATGTTCTTCAGAAGATCTTGGATATAATTGAAATGCTTCAAAATTTTTCTACGGACACTCCAGTAGCAAAGGTATTTTTCCTGCTATTTATTGCTAATTTGTAATAGTGATAGGTTTTTTTTAAGGGGGTGTAGATTGTTCACTGAAATGACTTTTAGTAAGGGCAATCCATTAGGTCATCCTTAATTATTGAGATTGGGGCATTTTTTATATATCAATGTCTCAGACACCATAGATAAACTCTTATTCAAGAAAGGGAAAGAATGTAACTTCCTTCAAAGATAATTTGTCCTTGTTTGAAAGCTATGGACTCCAGTAATAAATGGGAATTCTAATTTTCTTGTGGTTATGTTTTGTAATAAGAAATGATTTCATTGATTGAATGAAATATTCAAAGATATCCAAAGATATGATGGAACAAAGAGACTCATTCAGAGAGTTTACAAAAAATGTTTCCAATTTGCAATGAGAAAGGAAAAGTCATGGAACTCGGTTCCAATAACAGAATTCAATGAGCAAATTGCTTTTATTTTCAGTAACGAAATCGAATTACAGTAGTTAGGAAAGATCGAATTGATAGAGATATCAATTCAAGAAATACAAAATTGAACTCTCCTATTATGCTATCTTCTCTCTCAAAGATGAAACAGGATTTCTTCTCAAAACTCTAACTAACTCTCCCTCCCTTTTCATACTTCTATTTATACTAACCTACTCCAGACTCTAACTCTCACTGTGGTCCCCCTTTACACATGCTACTCCTCTCTTCCCTTTTCTACTATATTGTAAAAATCCTCTCTTCCCTTTTCTACTATATTGTAAAAATCCTCTTTTCCCTTTTTTACTATATTGTAAAACTATCAGTGGTCTAACAGAAAGCTATGGCTATGAATAGCCAGCAAATCAATACACCGAAAAAAAGCAGCATAGATACAGTTGTTGATGATATCCTTTGTCGTTCTATAATTTTCTTGGAAAATTTTATGTTTTTGTCCTGAGATTCTCACCATGATCTTTACAGGCTTTATCAGGTTTGCAAATCCTGGTTAACAAGGTGCAAACATTACCAGAACACGGGTCAAAGTTTTCTTCCTCTGGTAAGGACTTTTGATTAAATTTTTTTGGATTTGCTCTTGGAAACCCATCTTCTACAACTCTTTTATAATAACTTGCAGAGCAACTGGAGACTATAATTGAATTAGTTTCATCATGGAAAAAGATCGAGCTTGACTCATGGTCAGCATTGCTCGATGAGGTGCAGGACCAGTACGAACTCAACTGTGGAAAGGTGATATTATGTACCAATGTTGATTGATAAGACCACTTTTGTTCCATGGGATGAGGGAGGGTCCTAAATTTCACTTTGGCCATAGAAAATCTTTTCTTTCAGCCTTGATCCGTGCTTAATATTGAATTGTTTTAGTCTTGACCTCCTAAATTTCACTTCTTTGTGTTTTTGTTTTCACTTTTATTATTAGCACTATTATTTTAATAAAGTCTGAAGTGGCTAAAGCACAGACATTTTCGTTTCTTCTTCTGCCCAAAGTGTCTCTTGTCCTAAAGAAACCTATATGATACATTTTTCAGTACTAATAAAACTCTTCTGTCTCATATTTGCTGCAGTTATGGTTTCCTCTTTTTGCGATTATACGGCATTGGCATTCTGACTCTACCATCAGTAGGCATGTCCTTTACCCTAAAACCTCCTTGCACCTCAAATGTTCTTTATACTTCTGCTATTTATCTCATACAGTATCATTTATTGCAGTTTGGAGGATTTCATTCACACATCAAGTGTTGGGGAATTCAGAAAACGCCTTGAACTTCTATTTTCATTCCTTGGACAAATTAGAACTGGTGCATGCGTTAAAGTTTCCAGGTACCAGAAGTATACATAGAAAGATAGCAAAATGAATTGCTTGTGATTATTATTCGTTCTATTAAGATCTGGTACAAACAAATTCAAGCATATTGGCAAAAACAACCCTTCTCGCTTGATGTTTTCTAGTTTCTGCAGTTAGCTATCTGTGTTCTAAATTCATTCCTTCTAATTATGAAATCGTCCCAAATGTTGCAGTCCTTATGAGATGGAACTTGTGAAGGCCTTGTACAACTTATTTGGATATTATGTTCAATTTTTACCAATGTGAGTTTCAGTAATGTTTTTTCCACCCATTTTAGAATACTGAATGCTTCTTTTATTGATATATCATGAGATATGATTTTTTTTCCACTTCAGAATATTGGAGCATATAGAAGGTTGTCGGAAGAAAATTGAAATGGAGTTGAAGGAAATTCAGAAATTATGTCGTTGGGAACGCGTTGAGAGTTATTGTTCTCTGGAGAACTCAAGGAGAAGCAGGCTGAAGCTGAGGAAACTTATTAAGAAATACAGTGTAAGTGATAAACAATAATTTCAACTTGCTTTTATCTGTTACTGGGGTCTTGGGTGCCTTCACTGAAAAAATCGGTTTATCGATCAGATACTGATTCTGTAGGTAATTTCTTCTATTCATGAAATCAAATCTTGAATTCTGGGTAAATGCAACTCTTGGGTTGCATCCACTATTAGAAAGGATGATGGACATCAACATGAAGGAAGCCTTGACGTTGTTCTTATACTTTTCCTTTTGTTTCTACTTTTTTCCTTTCCATTATAGGATCTGTTGCAGCAACCTGTGTTGCTTTTCTTCAACCAAGAGGCAGCAAAAAAAGGGAGCAAAATTCAAATTCTTCAATCTAGTGCAGAAGATAGGTTAGCTTTCTTCCTCTTCCTCTTCCTCTTCTTATTCTTCTTTTGGAAAAAAATTGATTCTTTGTTACTGTGACCTAAACCACGTTGTAATGGAATATGGCTTGTATGGTTTTTAGGTTTAATTGGTTTTCCGACTGGAGAAAAAGTGTAGGAAGTGTGCTGCAGAATGTGTGTCTGAATGGAACTCCTGAATACAAGCGATCATTCTCAAGTTTAAAAAGTGTTGAAGGTTCTTATCTCATATTTATATTATTTATTGTTTAGTTCTGTTTCCTATTTAATGCTTATGAACATAAGGATATTTCAACTTTTCAGATTTGATTAGTGTAATTCAGCAACAAGAATCTCAGTCGCAGTCCCTTTCCTATCAAGAGGAATGGAAATCTTTAAGTTGCACAGTTGAAAGAATATACCAAAGAGCATGCTATTGTGACGTTATTTGGAAGGAATCAAAAAAGAGCCAAGGGAAACGGAGGGCCTTGTCTGAACTTCTGAAGCTTTTGGAAACCAGTGGTCTGTCAAGGCATAAGTCTATTTATTTGGAGGTAGTAAACGTCAGAAGAAAATTTTTCCTTCAATTTTGAAGCTGTCTAGAATTGTATGTTGTGTTTGCTTAAACATTGGCTTGGCTTTTTCAGGAGAATCGTAAATCCTGGTGGTTCCTTCAGCAATCAGATGACATTCAGTATTTGCTTCTATCTCAAAGTAGACTACGTGGAGTTTCAGTTGATACTCCTTCCAGTGATGTAAAAGAATTTCAGAATTTAGGATTAGGTGCGAAAAGAAGTGAAGCCATTGAATACTACTTCAAGAGTGTAAAAGCAGTGTTGCTCTTGCAGCAGACTTGCTTGAACTCTCATAAAGATGTTACACGTGAGCAGGTAACTCCTATTTTGAATCTGTGGGTAATTAATAATTTAGAAATTCAGCTGTCAGGTAATCAGCAGGATTGCATGTCTTTCTCTGGGACATCGGTTTTCCTTACTAAAACCATTCTTGTTGCTATGGGACACTGTCTTGCAATAACATAATGCACTGTGGTTGGATTTCTACTGTCTTCTGTTTTTTCATATTTTGTGGATCAACAACTTAAACCTGACCCTTATATCCTGGTTTTCTCTTTTCCAGGTGGAGCGGTCATGCTCTTTTCTGAACCAACTTATTGTAATACAGCAGAAGCAGCACACTGCTGCTGATCACTTTGCTAAGCATTTGAATCACTTGAGAAGTTGTGTATCACTTTTGGAAAAGTTGTACTCCAGTTCTAAGGATTCCAGTGCTCGGAATGGTTATGAAAGCAGAATTAGTTGTAATCAGGAAATCATATATAGATGCATGTGGCAGCAGAAGGTCAGTTTGATTTTCATTGTGTGATGTCAATGCTATTTCATCCTTTTGAGTGAAGTGTTTGACATTCTTTCTTGATTTTTACAGAAAATCTTTGACAGTTTGAATACAATGGCTCAAGAAGAATTAATCCTGTTAAAATCTTTCAAAAATGTGCATTTGAAGTCCTGCCGAAGCATCAAATCTGAAGAACATTGGATTATTGAAGCAATAGAGACATATTTGCCTGGGTTCCAGAAGTCAAAGGTTCAAAATTTAATACATAATTTTGTATTATTTGGATGCAGTGATGTTCTATATTTTTGCAATTCATGTTCAATCCTTCTTGCACTTCCATTGCACCTTTTGTCCTCCCTATGTAGGGGGGCTCTCATTTTTTGACTCTTTGGATTATTTCGTTTACCAATTAGATTTTTTTATCAAATAAAAATCATACAATCCATATTGCAGGAATGCCTTGATAATTACCTTCTTGGCCAGAAGGAAGTTATATCAACCCCTGCTAGTATCTTGCAGCCATATGTTGTTACGGAACAAATGAAAGAGCTTGTCAGTCAGAATTTTGAAGTTATCAACATCTTCAAGGAGCATCTCTCTACTCTGTCCAAGCGTGTTGCTAATCAAAGATCAATTGAAAATATTCTGCTTGGTCATTTTGATGAAGTATTTGAGAAGGTATGCCCGAATAATTTTCATCCCCATCATTCCTGTGGGTTGATGCCAAATGCTTGCAAGTGAACTCAACTTTTTGTTAAAGTTGGATTTATTCCTATTTAATATTTCCCATATTTGTATTATTCCTTTATTAGTATTTTGGTCTCTATTTATTCACCAATGTAATGTACACTTTGATTTATTCAATATATTATATAAAATGATGACTTTTCACATATGGTCATATGAAAACTAAATTTTTTTGCAGTCGAGTATTGTTGAGGAAGAGTTCAGATCTGGTCTGGAGGCAGTGAGTAGTATCAGTAATGGGGAGAACTTTTCTGAGATTTGTAGCAGATTTAATGAAGCTCTTGAGGACACTTTCGGACATATTTTCAGCGCATTGGGAAATTTTAATTCATCGTGCTCTGAGCATAGTCTGCCAGCAGAAAATATAGGGAATGTTACCTCCTGGGAACCTTTGTTGGGCTTGTTTATGAAAAATCTGAGTTTGGACACTTTGTGCGATAAACTTCTCAATACAATCTCTTATGCTGTGAGTTGATATATCTCGTTTTCTGCATTTTCTTTTTGAAATTATGGTAGGTTCTCATTTGGAGTTCTGTGTCCAGGATAAACTGCTTTATACTTCTGGTATGAAACTCAATGGCAATTCTCTCTCTGAAGATCGCATGTTATCATTGCAAGTGGGCGCATATTTTCAGCAATTACATGTACTTCTAGACTTAATAAAGAATATTGGTGAGCGTCTGCTACAAGATGTTCTTGACTTCAATTGCTCGGTAGGTTGGTCATAACTCAATTGTATTTCTTTTCAAATTTTGCTGATGTTTAGATGCGTGGCACTTTGATGATTTTGTTTCTCTATTTTATCTCTTAGTTGTTTTGTGAATTTGATTTACCATTAGAAGTAAATCAATGGCATTTTCATTTCATTAATTAGCACAGTTACCTCAGACCCCTGGAGTTCACCTTTTTTTGGTTTTGACGAAATTATGCCAGGTATCAGTGACAACCAATGTGTTAGCAACAGTTTTGGCTAATTTGTATTCTGAAGGATTTGGCCTTCCTACGGAAAATCCAGACGATGATGTTACTGATAAAAAAGATCAAGACGTGAGTGGAACTGGCATGGGGGAGGGTGTAGGATTAAATGACGTGAGTGATCAGATGATTGATGAGGATCAGCTGCTTGGTGCTAATGAGAAGGTATGCATAATCGTACAAGTCCGCTGTCTCGCTGGATACTGTTTTTTGTTTTTCATTTCTCAAATCTCGAATTTTTTTTCTTTCGAATAATTAATTACTTGTTTAGGCAAGCGAGATGGATGCTCCAAACCCAAGTAAAAGCGACAAAGGTATTGAAATGGAGCAAGATTTTGATGCAGAGACATATAGTGTTAGTGAGCATTCTGACGAGGAGGAGGACAATGAAGATGAGGGAAATGAACAATTGGAATCCACCATGGGAGAAACTGGTGCTGAAAGTGAAGTAGTTGATGAGAAAACGTGGAATAAGGAGGAAGATGAATGTCTTAATAAGGAGAATGAAAAGGTTGAATCAGGGCCTCCAGTTGAGAATGAGGATGTCAACTCTTGTGAACTTAGAGCCAACGATGAACTTTCTGCTTCTGGAGATGAAAATGGTGAGAAAGATATGAATGAGCATAAAGAAAGGGATGTTGAAGGTGAGAATAATACTGACCCTTCGGATGCAGAGGGAGATGAAAACATGACTTTTGATAAAGAGCAAGAAGTCGCTGAACCACAATCAGGATTGAAGCATGAAGAGTCAAATGAATGTCCAGATCTGGAGATGGATGAAAAAGAGGAGGCATCTTCTGTGCAAGATGATCTTGACGAGGATGAAAATTCTACTGAGAATGGGAATATTGAGGAGAACACGGCAGATCAGATAGATGAAAATATGACTGAAGCGGAGACTGAGCATGAAACCACTGAAATGGACACTGAGGGTGGTGACCATGAGGAAAATAATCAGCTGAATGTTATGGCACCAAGAAATGATGCGTCAGAGGCAGGTGAAAATGCACAAAATGCAGAATCTGCCACACAACCAAATGGTGGCTTGCAGTCATCAGACTCGAGGAAAACTGACCTGGGGAAAAGCTGGTCTAGAAGTAATGAAATACAAAATGATGGTACTTCTTCAAGAAGCATGCCTAGTGGTGATGGTTCTGAGACTGATATTTTGGCAGCAGACTCATCAAGTGGTGGGAGATTCACTGACGATCCTTTAAATACTCAAATGTCTCAGCCTGAAGCATCAGCTTTACAGAAAATGCAACCAAATCCTTACCGTAATGTTGGTGATGCACTAAATACGTGGAAGGAAAGAGCAAAAGTTTCTGTCGATCTCCAGGCAAATAATGAAGATGTACAAGACGAGATGGAGGACGAAGATGCAGAAGAATATGGTTTTGTTTCTGAATTGGATAAGGGTTCTGCACAGGCATTGGGACCCGCAACATCTGAGCAGATTGACACAGATGCCAATGGTAATAACTTCGACAAAGATAGTACTGCTGCCATGAAGTCTGACATCTCTGAGCCAATGGAATCTGAGAGACAAAATCTTGAAACTCGTGAGTTGAGTCGTACCTCCATTCAGAAAAGTACAGCAGATGATCCTGTACCTGCTTCAAATTTGCAGAATCCGACTGAGGAATCCCAGGAACATCATAACACTGAAGATGTTGAATCTACACCCATTTCTGATAATTTGGTATCTGTCAATAGAACTTACTTGAATGAGCCAATGCGTAAATTTGAAAAGCTATCTGTTAATGATGAGGAATTGGGGAAAGTGAACAGTACTGAAGTAGTATCTAACGAGGTTAAAGATAGCGCAACTGCTCTCTGGAGGAAATATGAACTGCGCACAACTAGGTTATCTCAGGAGTTGGCTGAACAACTGCGTCTTGTCATGGAGCCAACTCTTGCTAGCAAGCTCCAGGGGGATTACAAAACTGGCAAAAGGATCAATATGAAAAAGGTACCTTCTATGAAATCTTGAACTTTTTGTTTTCTTCTCTTTTTTCTTTTCACCCTTAAAAAAACTCATCGACTGTAATCATCCAGGTCATTCCCTATATAGCAAGTCATTATCGTAAAGATAAGATATGGATGAGAAGGACGAGACCTAACAAACGTGATTACCAAATTGTTATTGCCGTGGATGATTCTCGGAGCATGTCCGAAAGTTGTTGTGGAGATATTGCTACTGAAGCTTTAGTGACAGTATGCCGAGCCATGTCCCAACTAGAAATGGGAAGCTTAGCAGTTGCAAGCTTTGGGAAGAAGGGAAACATAAGGTTACTGCATGATTTTGATCAATCATTCACAGCAGAGGCTGGTGTCCAGGTATCGACTTTTCCATTGCTCATCTAGAAAATAGGATGTTAGAAATGAAAGATTCTTTATTCTTTTGTTAAACTTACGCCTTATCTTACACCACACTCAAACTCAAAACAACCATCTTTTTTGTTTGATGAATGTGGATACAGATGATCTCCAATCTAACATTCAAACAAGAGAATAGCATCACCGACGAACCTGTCGTTGACCTTTTGAAATATCTTAATGACACATTGGATAGTGCAGTCACCAAAGCTCGCCTTCCATCTGGACACAATCCTTTACAACAGCTTGTTTTAATCATTGCCGATGGACGATTTCATGAGAAGGTAATACTTTTTCCTGGTTATTATTCTTAGTCATGAGCCAAACTCTCAGAACTTGTTTGGTAACTAACTCTTATCATCAGTTTCAATAAAAACATAAACGCAGTGAAAAACATACCTTATCTTGGGCCATTTTCTTCTTTTTTTGGATTATTTCTATAAACACTAATTTTCCCTTTTGCAGGATAAATTGAAACGTTATGTGAGGGACATTCTAAGTCGAAAACGTATGGTTGCATTTTTGCTTCTTGATAGTCCTCAGGAATCCATAATGGAACTCATGGTATTCCCTTCAATATCCTTTTCTTCTTTTTCATTTAGATACAAATCTTCTTCCCATTCACTACAATCCATTTCTCTTTGGTTTTTCAGGAAGCTTCTTTTGATGGTGGAAATATTAAATTCTCAAAGTACTTAGACTCCTTCCCATTCCCATACTACATAATTCTAAGGAATATTGAAGCACTACCTAGAACCCTTGGAGATCTACTGAGACAAGTAAAATTAATTTCCTTTTCCTTTCTCTTTTTCTTTTCTTTTCTTTTCATTTTTTCCTTTCATATAATTCACCTTAATGATGTTCTTTCTTTCTTTCTTTCTTTCTTTTCTCTGTTGCAGTGGTTTGAGCTTATGCAAAACTCCGGGGACTAAATTTATGGAACGTCAGTGGAGGAAACATTGATGTAAATTGCATCTTTTACTCAAAAATGTAATTAATATCACAATTATTATCAATATATGATCACATGTTTCCTTCACTTGCCTTCTTTTATATATATATATCTTTTTACCTCAAATCACCTAAATTTAAGTTATTTGGTTGTGCTGAGCTAAAGTTTAAATGAAAACAACGAAAATTAATCTCTTACTTACGACACCCACCGATTTTAAACTCACTTTAGAGTCCAATTCCCATTGTAAATTTATGAGACTTTGAACACAATTTTTTATAAAACGTACAAGTTCGTGAAATTGTCTTGTCATCAATTTGTGTTTTAGACCAAAACTAAGTTGGAGTCATATCAATGGTGAATTCTTTTTGTTTGGATGATTCAAGTTTTGTTGTGCTAATTATTTGTTTAAATAATTTTGGTTGAATATATTCCTGTCTGATCATTAAAAGACATCAAAGAACAATCAACAAAAAAATAAATAAGCCATTGACTTGGACGTGTCTACCATTACCATTTATAAACTTACATGTTGCCTTTTAAAGATATTTTGATTGGATCACCCATACGTCAACAAGAAAAGAAAGTTTTATTCAAAATAGTTTTAGTTTATAAACAATTATATCATTAACATAAAAAAAAAAAAGCTTAAATCTTGGAGTCTAAACTATATTAAATAATATTTATTAACAATTATACAATTAGAGTCTAAACTCCCTTTAACTCAAAGTAAACATGCACTCTAGTTAGTTACGTAATTCAGAAAAATTTCATCTATTTACTTGAGGGTGGACACTAATTCAAAAATACTTGTTGTAATTTAAAAATTGTAGTGACGTCGATCTTGTTATCATGAAAGAAATTGCTATATTTGTGAGAGGGCTCATAAATATTATTTGCGGGTGGAAGAAAGAATGAAATATGATTGGTGAGGTATTCATGTAGGTGCGCAGCAGAGAATAAAAACAAGAAAAATGTGGTCTAGATGGATAGAGTCGACACGTCACCCATAGGTTCGAACGAGCCGCCGCCTGACGCCCCAACAAAGAAGGAAACCCTAACAATGCAAACGCACCCAATTTTCCTAATCTCTTACCGCCACGTGTCAGTCTTCTTTTTCCTCTTTTTTTATCTTTCCCTCTCTCCTTTCTCCATACTCATCCGGTTTCCTTTCTCCTTTTCCTTTCTCCGACCGCCATTGCCACTTCATCGGAACCCTAATTTTCCTTCTCTCTTCCACTGCTTTTCGACGAATTTGTCTCCGCTGAATGTTGTCGTTTCACCTGAAAATGGTGGAACAATACGTCGTTGATTGTGTTCCATCCAAGACCTTGTTCCACACGAGGAAAAAAACTCTTCTCAATTGAATCCATTCCAGATCCATCTCCTTTTTCAAATTTGTATATTAATCCGAAATTTTGTACAGTTTACCTTAGATTCGGTTGTAGACAGAAGAAATGGCGTTGGGGATTTGAGTTTTGAAGTTTGGAATTCTTGACTGTTTCGTTTTTTCTTTTTCTTTTTTTTTTCTTTTCTTTTTTTTCGATTTGTCTCTGGTTTATAAGCTTAGAGAAGGTGGCGAAGATGAATCTAGGTGCGGCGGAGGAAGAATCGCCGCAAGAAATTCATATTCCGGCCGAAATCGATTGGCAGATGCTCGATAAATCTAAATTCTTTTTTCTCGGTGCAGCGTTGTTTTCAGGTGTTTCCGCTTCTCTTTACCCTATGGTTGTGTTGAAAACTCGTCAACAGGTTTCTCATTCGCAACTTTCTTGCATCAGAACCGCATTTTCTCTTGTCCGCCATGAAGGTTTCCGAGCTCTTTACCGAGGATTTGGTACTTCTCTAATGGGAACTATCCCTGCTAGAGCTTTATACATGGGAGCTCTTGAGATTACAAAGAGCTATGTCGGAACTGCCACCATTAGAGTTGGATTCCCAGAAACTAGTGCAGCTACCATTGCTAACGCCGCTGCTGGATTGAGTGCGGCAATGGCAGCTCAGCTTGTATGGACTCCTGTTGATGTTGTGAGTCAAAGACTCATGGTTCAACCTAGATACAACAATCCCAATTCTTCCTCAACTCATTACATCAATGGAATCGATGCCTTTCGAAAGATCCTCAAGGCCGATGGCCTCCGTGGCCTCTACCGAGGATTTGGAATATCAATTTTGACCTACGCACCGTCGAATGCCGTGTGGTGGGCATCTTATTATGTAGCACAGCGGCTGGTTTGGGGTGGAATTGGGTGCTGTTATCATGCAAAGAAGGTTCAGGTTGATGAAGATAATGAAAATGGAGGATATAGTAACAATGTCTACAAACCCGATTCCAAAACTGTGATTGCAGTTCAAGGAGCGAGCGCAGCAATGGCAGGGAGTATATCAGCCTTGATAACAATGCCACTCGATACCATCAAGACGAGATTGCAAGTGTTGGATGGGGATGAAAATGGGAGAAGAGGACCAACTATAGGACAGACATTGAGGAATTTGGTGCGGGAAGGAGGATGGACGGCTTGTTATCGAGGGTTGGCACCCCGGTGTGCATCCATGTCGATGTCTGCGACGACAATGATCACTACATACGAGTTTTTGAAACGGCTATCAACAAAGAATCAAGAGAGTTTAACAAGCTAAAGCATAGCAGGGGAAGATGGGAGTTTTCATGGTGAGTGAAGATTGTCATTTTTTTTTCAAAACTGTTTCTGATAATTCTCTTCTTGGATTTCTTTTTAATTTTTTTTTTCTTTTTTCTTTCTAATTCTACTTTAATGAATCCAATCTGAATCTACTTTGTTGATATAATGTAAGGCATAGCCATTTGTTCATATATAAAATGTATAGAAATAATTACTTTCTGTAAAATTGGTGGCTTCTCTTCGCTTATTCTAACAACATATGTTGGTTACGTTACATTTGAAAAAAAACAAAAGTAAAATGGATTTGCCATTCAACAATTCAGTGAGATTGTATAGATTGCATGGAATATTTCTTTAAATACTTGTTTTGATCCTCATATTCAAAATGTTAATTAGTTTGATGATCATTTCTTAGAGATTAAAATTTGATCGATTCATCGAAACAAACCAAAACCCAACCGTGCAAAAACCATAGTATTTATATTTCAAAGGGTTTTAACCAATAGTGTTACCAAAATTTTACTGATTCTAGAGTTATTATTAGGATGCATTACTATTTTAGAAATTACTGACAAAAGGTCGATAACTAATTTTGCCATATTCGTAATAGGCAAAAGATAGATATTATTTGTAATATGCAAAAGATAGATATTATGAATTGTTTTTTCTATTAATTACGCTGAGGAATAATCTTTAAGTCTAAACGTATAAAAGAGTAAAAATTGTCACAGTTCATTAAATTGAAGTTTACAATAGATATTTTCCGTATTCTAAAACAAAAGAATGTCGCCAACAAAAGTAGAGGATTAATAAAGCTTATCCAGATGAATTAAAAGATTGTCCTTGTCAAAAGTCCATAGATATAAATGATGGATTAAAAGATTCCATCTTCAAACTTAAGATTTCAATAAAATAAATCATAACGCCGAGAAATGACATTCATGTACTCTAACTATAAGTGGGGCCTAATACCCCTATATCAGTCTTTAAGTGATATTTCAAATTATAATCTCTTGCTGTGGGACCAAACAAATGTGTTCTAGTTTTGGCTATTTGTGGCGTAATAATCAAGTCACACACTAATCCAAAATAAGTTTGTGGTGACGAACGTAAACTTTAATATTATCTTTACAGTAACTAAGATGGTCTCAAGTTTTACTATTGAAAGTTTGAAGGTGAGAGACTTTTACCGTTTACCTAAAGAAAATCTTTCGACGGTAAGAAATAGAATAGTTTCCAGATCACTGAGTATTTCTTTACTAAATCAAAAGATTAAAAAAAAAATGGTTCATTTCTTGAGAGCTTTCAGAAGTTAGAAGCTAACTCTCATGGATCAGAATTAAAAGGAAAGACTAAGAAGCAATCTTACAGACTAAGCGATCTAGACTTTACATAGGAAGCTTAAAAAGGCATTTTGTTACCCAAAACTAGAAGAAACATGAAATGTGCTAAGAAAGAAAAAGCATTTAGGCCCTTGTGATATCAATTTTACCAATCAAAACATAAAGTTTTCGTTTACCATTTAAATGCGGCTTCTCTTGTTGCTGCAGGATGGGCATTTGTACTGCTTAATGTGCTCGGCTTTTGCCGGAGTTATTCTAACGCACTTCCCGTGGAACCATTTCTCACAGATATCACAGCAAATCCAAAATTCATCTGAAGCATAATTCTCACCACATGCCCCACATAAGGTGTCACCGTGCTCGTCTTCATCTTCTTCGTACAACGTCTCTACCTCTTCCCTTGCCTGCGACTGCCTTGCGTACATTCCTTGCATTTCAGCTTCCCTCTGAAAAATTCTTGAAAGGTAGAATAAGTAACCAATCCGAGTAATCAACAAGGTGAAATTACATCACATCAACAAGTGCCGTTAATAAGTAACTGCGAATGGGTATTCTCTTATCATTGCTCAGTTTCTTCATTGAACAGGTGGGAGGGGAAATAGTTGAGCCCCATGAACAGGCATGAAGTAAAAAAAAAATCATTTCTAGCAAAATAGATAAAAAATAAATAAATAAGACATTGTTAACAAACTGAAAAATTGGAGACTATCCAGAACAGAGGATAGCTCAACTGATATCAACTATGTACGATAACCTTGAGATTAGGGTTTCGATTTCCCCACCCCTTAATTGTCTTAAAAGGTCTAGCAGAGAAATAAACATTATCGTAACTAGTATCGGTGTCCCAGCTTCATTCTTTTACCATACTTAAAATCAGGGCCCAGGGGGAAATGCTTAAGCTACATCATTTAGTATAAATATGAAATAAAAAATAAAAAAAGTTCCATTCAGAAATAGAGTACCACAAGTAAAATCAATTAACCAACTGAAAAAATGAAGATCAAGATACACATACCGATTTAAAACTTGACTTGGATTTGCTACCATTAGCAGTTGATGATTTTTCCTTAACTTGTTTCTTTGCAATACCAGTGACCACTTCAAATACAGTTGGCAAATCATTTATCATATTAAATAGCCGCCGCCTGCATCAAAAGAACATGGAAAAACTTTTTATAGCAAGATCAACCATCATGGTTATTGAAATAACTCCTATATGAACTAAAGTCAAAAACAAAATACCTATCAGATTTATCAAATCCAAATCTCGCACCAAAATAGTAGGCAACAGAGAGCAACCAAGAATCACTATGTACAGCAACCAAAGCCAACCAATCCCTTTCTTGCATGCCATCTCTTGCAAAGTTAATACCCAATGCTGGCTCTGGAAGTTCTGGGGGTACTTCTTCAGCAGGTAGATTAACTTCCCATACTTCATTTGGAAACCCATACAAGCATAGATTTTCCTTCTCTGTAAGCATCAAAGAACCGATATACATAGCTAAGAAGGGAGTTCTAAACTTAAGATCAAGAATGTAAAATCCAGTACTTGTGATTAAGAGACAAGAAAAAAATGGACAAATTAAATGCACACAATATTAAAAGAAAGGAGATGGGGACAAAAGTTAATATTCCAGATAACAATAACACACAACTCAACTTCATTTACAATAAATTTGTAGCTTAGAAGATAAGAAGACGCAAACAGAGACACAAGCATGTACCAGGATCACATTGTTGATAGAACTCTTCAACATCTGCAATGATAAAACTGAAAAGAATTAGACATTCACAACTCCCAAATGTAACCAAAACAACCAAGCGTTTCTAGCTCTCAATCAAATTTACATGAATAAAGCCTCGAGCCATCACCTTTCTTGAACAAAAAAATCAGCAAGACATAAAATATGGACAGCATAAAACTAATAAAGAACTCTCCACTACCTGAACAACGCAAGTAATGGAGTTTACATTCTACATTTATCAAGTACTTCATCCAAACACAAATTAGTCCATTGTTATAAAAGTCGTGAACAAACTATAAAGAAACATACACTCGTAAGTTTTTGCAGCAAATCACCCAAAATTCATACTGCAAAAATAAGTCGCAACAATTTAAGAATTACAGGCAAAGGAAGAGAGCTCTTCGGCTACAATACCAATACTCTCTCTTATTTCGACAGCCCCGCATGTACACAAAAATCGATCCGCATTCAGGAACAAAATTCATAACACATTTCAATGCTTGTACAGGAGAAAACTAGACTGAGATTCAAAATTTCACGGCGACAGTCATGTAAAGCGAAGAGTAGCACATTAGACAACACAAGTTCCTTCATCCAAGTTTTCTAATAAAAATCGAACAGCAACATCACGAGGAAAAACGCAAAAAATCAGCCAAAATAAACCATAAACAACGAAGGAGAAAAGATTCGATTCCGAAAAGAAAGGTGAAGAACGTAAAATACTTAGTATTAAAGCGATAAAAAGAGCAAGAACATACAATGAATTCGCAATCACGCGTAGTTTCGAAATTCCGAGTCCTGGAGAGAGTCAACGAGAGAAAGGGAAAGAAGAATACCTACGGTGAGGGCTTTGATGACGCCATTTCTCCGTCCTCTAAAATCACTGAAAACATCTTCAACTGAGCGATTGTGCACTGCTCCACCTCCATCCATGGCGGTTTTCTTCAAGCTCCTCCTCGTTCTGGAGACGAAATAGAGTCGAAAAATGGAAAAGAAAATCAAAGAAAAACTGCAGATTACCTAAAGAATGAGAGAGAATCGAAAACAAACAATTTGCGAAAGGAATATATATATATATATATATATGGTTACGGATCGTGAACAGAGAAATTTGAATTTGTTGAAAGGGTAAAGTCGGATTATTGAGATCTCTCCATATCTTTCCATCATTGGATCCAAATGCTCATATTATTCTAATTTTAATACAAACTTTAAAATATATGTTTTTTTCATTTCCTTTAATGGTTTATTCTTACAATAATAAAAATATAAATAGATCTTTGTACAAAAATAGATGTTGATATTTTATTTTATTTTTTAGTAAAATAATGGGACATTTTCAACCAATAAATAATAAATAATATTAATATTAATTAATTAATTAATTAGAATATTTATAGCAAAATTTTAGATTTTATCAACAAAATGATTGTAAGACTTTTATTAGACGCTGATAGAAGCATACCAGTGGTTATCAATGTTTATAATTGATAGATTCTGAAAATTTTTGTTATGTTGTAAATATTTTGTCAATTTTACTATTTTTGGCAATTCTCCAAAAGTAATTGTATCTTAAGCATTTATTGTCATTATATTTAAATTTAAATATTATTATACTTATCATTGATAAATTTTGCTATATTTGTATTTTTTTTAGATGTTTGCATATACTTAATTATTATTCTTAAAATTGTCACTCATTATAATTACACTTACATGATAAATTGTATAATTAATCGATTTTAAATCTTTCTGTTGAGTCTTATGCTTTCGAGTTTAGTACGTTATTTACACCTTTTAAAAGTGAATGAACTAAAATGGTCACATTTAGAATCATATAGACTAAAATCAGTAGTCTAGATATTTGTATTTTAAAGGGACAAAGCTTTATTTTAAGTTTTAGAAAATACAATAAAATTGCGACGTTCGCTTAATTGAGAATATCAAATTTGCACCAATAATTTAGAAGTTTTATACATCAAGATATGAGAATTCTAATGTTTACAATATCAATTATGTAAAACAAAAACAATGGTAAAATGAAAATTTTGGACTTAGCTAATTCAACAAGTTCTGATGGAAAAATACATGAGATGTAAAAATGATATTGGACAACCAAATTAAGGAGTGGTTTTCCCATAATCCTAAAAATTTCCAAAGTTGCTTGAAATGATACAGTTTCAAGCTTTTTTTTCTTTAAAACTTTTTGTGCGTATGCTGAATTTGCTATGATTTCAGAAGAACATATATAATCAACTAACAACTAAGATCATCACAGAGGCAATTTGATCTTCTCTGACCATTTAAATATATCAGAATAGACTTGATCACCTCCCAAATCTTCCCCTTGAGCTCCTGATGCTATTCGAATTATATCTTCGATCAATGCGAAGTTCCCCATTATATCGACATGAGCGCCGCTTTGCGTTCCTCGTCCTTCTAGCAAGTTTGATGGAGGAGAATGATTGTACTCTCTAACATATGTTCGGATTCCTGAAGGATTAAATCTAGTTTTGCCTCTCCAGCCTTTGGCACACATGTAACCAGCACTTAGAACAGGCACGGTTTCGTCTCCATCGACGGTGTAAACTCCATCCTTCAGACAGCCGTTTTCATCACCATCGTTAGCTGCAGTGTCAATCTGAAATGGAATGTAGCATTCAGCAGCAGGAGATAGCTTATAAACATAAGCTCTTTCGGTCGGGATCCCAACTCCATACAAAGAAAAGATCTCCATGTCCGGAGCATTTGGCAATCTGTAGAGCAGTTTTAATATCGAACAAAGTTTAATATAACATTAGAGAGGATAAAATACAAGTCTTAGGCAATTCAAGAGGCATAAGTCTTCTCCAAAATTGCTAGAAAAGAAAACACACAATAATATGTGTTGTCCTACATTTCTATCACACTATCGACATGCTACCACACAGTAATAATGTGGTGGCTTCCAAATAACTGTACGCATGCCTTCTATCATACATTCAAAACAATTTTATATATATATATATGTGAGTGTTAGGACCATCTTATGTGCATCCCGAATTATGTCATATGAACCTACAATATTTGAATGTCAAGGAAACTTATTATTAAAGATTAAGTATGTGACTACCATAGATTAAACTTATTACCTCTTAGTTCTTTTTATCTTTTCTTTAAATCACTACTGAACAGATTATATAAGCAGGAGCCAGAAAAGCTATCAGAGAATCCCAATATGTGATATCTGAGAAAAGTAATACAGAGTACAACTCAAATGATTGATGAGGTTTGATCATCAAGGTTGAGAAAATAGCTCTTTCTCTTTGTCGAACTCAAACATTTTATTTACTATTAGGTCAATTCATAATGGTCCCACCAATGATTTCTCCTGTAGCAAATTTCCTTCCAAACTCCCCACATCTTCGTCATTCTTTCTTCTAACGTTAGTGTATTGGATAGGAGGTCTATCCGAATGGTGTTACGAAACCTAAATCTATATATCTATGTAAAATCAAGAAAGATAAGATTCTCACCTCATCTCCAACGGGTTCGACCAATACTTGTAGTGGTTGTATTTCGGATCATCAAGGTTGTCGGCAATCCCATAAGAGAAATGGGCGCTCCCACGTTCCATTGTATGTGGGGCAACATAATGAAGTAGATCTACGACAGATCCAGCTGTATAAACTTTGTAATCTGAGATTGCTCTGATACCCTCAATTCCCATGTCATGGTATTCTGTCCAAACGTCCTGGCAAGTAGCATTCGCAACATTGTGTCCCTTGATAGCATCCTACAAGATAATAAAATGTGCAACATAAGAATTTTGTGAAGAAAATCATCCAGGATTGATTAATTAGACTAAAAATCATTAGGCTAAATAATAGAGCCTTACCAAAAACTCAGTCCTCTCAATCTCAGATGAATCTGCCTCTGCTATGTCTTTCCCAAACGATATAATTCGTCCGTAGTGAACTTTCTTTGAAGAAGTATCTCCATCACCATTACGTGTCTCATCGTTTTTGTTCTTCCTTTTGCTGGGAACATGGCCATCTTCAGGTGACCAATCAAGGCCACCCCATATAATATCCCCTCCTTTTGGTATCATTGACATGGTTGAATCCCATGTACGAGTCATCTTCATAACATGCTGTAATGTCTGAATGCGAAATAGATCATTGTCCAAGAAAACCGGTGCAATAGCCCTGCATTGTGGAATGCAAGAGACATGAACTCTTTCAGTCAACAAAAACGTAAGAATTCAATTAGATTGATAATCAAACAAAACTATTGTCAGTGAAGTGATCTAGCAGAAATTAAAAGCTGTTAGCATTTTATTTTGCAGAGCAGCCTTCTTACTGAAAAAAAGTACTCCAAAGTGTACTGCAAATATGATTAAAAAAACCATAGGTATTTAACAAAATTGGAAATCATTGTGACTTGAAGTTCATCAAGGCACACTAGGAGAAATGCACAAGCTAAGAATGAGAGCCTTATAACTGTTGGCATAGACTAAGGAGTGGCATAGCTTGCGATAGCCGAGGATTTGTGGCATAAAAGCAGGTGCCGACTTACTAAGTAACCTAGACAACTCCACCCTAGAAAACTTCCAAACTTATGAATTCAAGGACAAGGTACATGAGCCGAACCGACTATAGAAGTAGGAATTTTCTTCCCTAACCATGGAAACACATAGGCATATACAGAACAGCCAAATTACCCAACTACAGTGAATGAAAACGATAGAGACCTGGCAAACGCAATATCCTTGGCTTCAGCAGAGAAAAGCCCAGCAACGGCTTTGGGAACACCTAGAAAAGGTCCACCAATATTTATAACTGCTTTTATATGTTTAGCACACCAGTCTGGTCCTCCCCCACCACCCATTGGCGCTGGAGCTTCAACCCACTTCATAAAGTGCATGAAGTATAAAACACCCATCGAATGTGGAATTATCACGGCCTTTTTTCCACCATTGGTAGCAACCATCAATTCTATGTTACTTTTTATTCGGCTGAGAGTTTGATCTCTAACCTACATCATTTGAGAATTCATGTAATTAACAAGAAATTTCAAACAGTTAGTAATGGTAAAAATGGAACAACTTGCTCAGCTGGAAAATGAAGATATGTTTATCAAGTATAAAATTGTATTCCACCAATTGATTTACCTCTGTGTTCTGATATGAAATTCTCCAGTCATATGCAGCCATATACATAGTTTTCTCCTCGTAACCAATACGAGCCAGGTTAGCAATCAGGACTGCCCACACAAAATAACCCGGAGCGAAATAGTCAGCAGCAACAAGCCCGCTGACAGGCCTGACCCTGATTCCTGGAGGATCTAATCCAGATTCATTATCCAATGACATATGCTCTACCCAGCAAGAAGGTCTGCAAGGGAAAAGGTTCAACAAGAATACCAAATTCAGTTATATAAAACCAACCGGCATGGCAACAATTTCTTTGAATGGGCACATCATTAAAGAAGTTCATTGCAAATATCGAGCTCATGACGAATTCATAATATATCGACCACAACCAGTAACCACAACTTCAGATATTCTAATACATCAATGACCTTAAAGCCTCATAGGATGTAGCTCTTGTAAATCAATATTCAATTCATGTAGAAAAACTACTAAAACCTATCATTATTTATAAAACTCTGACAATTAGACAACCAAACGTGAAAAGATTAAACCATCAAAACAAAGGTACAGAGGAGGGTCATATTATCAAATACCTTTTATACACTTCACCGAATGTGCCACCCCACAGACGCTTCCTGAATAAACCTTCTGCACATTCATGGCCTTCCCAAAGTTCAAGCCCACCGGTGACAATTCCCGGCACAAACACCACAGGGTGCTTCGCCTTCAACCCCTCTTTCTTCAATTTGACACCCGGGGGATCCGGCAACGGTCCCGTAATTGCCTCTGTCACATACTGAGGCAATGATGCAGGCATCGCATTGTACAGAAACAACAAGAGCCACCATGTCGTACAAACACACCCAACAAACCAGCAACAACTGTCCACACACGACCACTTTTTTTTGGCCTTAGTTTCCTTTACTTTTCCGCTAATCTTCTCCTTCTTATCCTCGTCTTCATCCTTCTGAATTTTGGGATCTTTTTCCGCCCCCTTTCTCCGACGAATCAAAGACATATTTAGCAATACTCAATCACAGAACCTCTAACTAAAATTTCACAAATTAACCATCTCTACAACACCCTCTAAGTTGAAATTCTTCATACCAAAATTTCCATCAAAGTTCTCTCAGAAACAGACAATAAGAAGCAAAACAATCAAGATAACGAAATCCCAACAACCCAAAAAATCTGTAAATAAAAAATCTAATGTAATGAACAAGAAGGAATGTATCTTTCCCACCAGGAAAAAGTTGCTTTTCTGGGCAAACAAACAGCGGTAATTCAAAGCTAAAAAAAATACCTAAAAAAGCTAAAGAAAACGCTGTTTTAAAGAGATAAATAACCGAAAGACTTCCTTGGAAATGAAATGGAAGCTTTGACGTCAATTTTTGCAGTTACAAACAGAAGCTTTAGCTTATCTAACCAATGGCGGGTCGGATCTCAGAGCTGCCGACTGGCTAAGCAAGATAGCAAAATTATGGCGAAGAAACGAAACTGTGCTGGCTCTACGTGTTTGCTATTGCTTTCAGATTTTGACTCAATCGTTTTCTTTATCGATACAATTTGCAATTTAAAAAAAAAATTAGATATTCCTTTTATTACGTGGCTGTCTTTTATTGGGTTAACTGTTTTGTTTATTTTATATATTTTTTAATCGATTTTGATTGGCTAATTCAGAGACGTGATTGTCGAGGACCGTTCTTTTTTCCGTGTGCGCAACTGCACTGGATTTTAATTTCCAATGTCTCATGGCCCCCCGCACGTGAAACATGTGTGACTCGCACGCGTACGTCGTCGTATTGTCCTTACGGAAAAATGTAATAAGATGTGATGCCTTCATTATCCTACTTCTCGATAATTCCTTTGTAACCTCCAACTTTCCCCCTTCTTTTTCAAAAGTTATATTATCCTTATTATTTACCTTTATTCTTTTAATATCTATTATATATACCATATTAAGATAATATATATATATAGAAGAGGGTTAGAGATTTCTTATTTAGGGTTTAAATTATTATCCATTGGGCCAAGTCGAAGCCCAACAAATAAATGGATCCAAACTCATGTAAAGCCCATGCCCATGAACATTTCCTCTTTGCAGAGACTATCTCATTTATTTTTTAGATTTTTTGTTGAATAAATAATTGAAGCTTTGAACATAATAATATATATAGAGAGAAAAAGGTTAGAGATTTCTTATTTAGGGTTCAAAATTTGATGCAAGTCTACACTCAACAAGCAAATTGGTATAATCTTACTTAAAGTCCATAAAAATTTCCTACTTTTAGAGACTTTCTCGTTTATTTTAGAGATCTTTAGATAAGTGCTAAGGTCAAGTTCAAACTTCTTTTAAAATTGGTGAAAACTTATAAGTTATTATCAACCTCAAGATCACAATAATTGAAGATTTTAAATATTAAATTTATTATTAAGTTCAAATAAACTTGCCATTACAACTTTAGAAAGATCGAAAATCAAAATATTCTAAATTTTAATTTATGTTTGAAAAAAACATCATACAAATTTTAATTTTACAAATTATATTTATCCGAAAACCTCCATGAACAGTAAGTTATACGATTCAATTTTATTTTGAGAATGTCACTTTTTTATTTTATTTGTTCTATTTATTGTTTGAACGTCCTTATGTATCAATTGGGCCATATGAAACCGGCCCATTACGTAGGTCGAGTTAGCATCTACTTCTAGCCATGAAGCGAGCCGGCGTCTATCTATTGGGTCTTAGGGCGCAGTTTCATCTCTCTAATAGAAAGGAAGCACTTGGGCTTTTAGAGAATAGAAGAGAAGTTTGATTATCCTTTGTTTTTGTCAATTTTGCAATTTTAGTATGATAGTGGAATATAGTAATTAGATTTAATTACTATAATAATTATTTTAAAACATTTATAAATATAATATAAAATATAAAATATAAAATTTATTATTAATAAACTATATTAGAAATGTTGGCGGATAAAAATCTATTCCTTATCGACATTGCTATATTTGTAATTTTTCTAAAATGCTTAAAACTGGTATCCATTATAATTACATTTAATATAGGAATATTACAAATATATCATATCAAAATCAAAATATTGGTATATATATATATATATATATATATATATATATATATATATATATATATATATATATATATATAAGTAGCATTTAAAATTAAATTCTAGGTATAGCGAATTCTATTCGATGGTATGTAGACTTCTGTCGATTATAGAATCTATTATGATCGCAATTTTTTTTAAAATGTTGTCATAAACTTGATTACTATTAATAAAATTGTTATTTGTTCTAATTACGATTTAATATATATGTTATCTTGAAGTTAAAGTAAATGTGAAAATTTAAACACTCGACCAATAAATGTTGTTATAAATATTTTAATCAATTTGAATTACGTTTTACCTCGTTTAAGTTTCATAACTTATTAACTAAGCAAAACTTTATAACAATAGCAACTAAATTAAAAGAACTATAGGCTAAAATATATACTTAGCCTATTTATAAAAGAAAAGGAAAAAGAAAAAGATTTGATTAAAAATTATTATTGTAAAGCTAAAGGAGACCTCTTCTAGAAAACCTAAAATTGGAGAATTTAAAACTTTCTTTCTTGCAACTTTTTAAAATTTTATGTTATTTAAGTTTATCATGGAAAATTTTTAATATTCACGTAAATATAACACCAAAATATTTACACTGTATAGAGTAATTATGAAAACATAAAAAATTCACGGACCTACAATGTAAAATACTAAAATTATCCATGTTAACACGCAATACACGATCGTGTAGATTTTGATACACGATCTCGAACATACATTGCTGTGAGATGAAAGACTTTTAACTTTAGTTATTCGATCTCAAATCTTAATTGCACTGAGATGACCTTGAATGAAATAATTTTACGTTTATTTTGTTCCATATTGAACATACATTGCTTCGAGATGACCCAAGATGAAAGACTTATGTCTTTAGTTATTCGATATCATATCTTAATTGCACTGAGATGCCCCCGAGATTAATAAATCATAAGGACATGTATGAAAAAATAATCGTGTGTCATAAGCTTTTTCCTATTTTGTTATACAAAGCATAAATATTTATGGTTTTTGTTACATCTACGTGAATTACTCTAATTTATTTATGTAAGTCAAATTTTACCATTAATATAAATTATTTGAAAAATAATATATTTATTATTTAGCATATTTTTCTTTAAAATTAATTATAAGAATGAATCTAAAATAATGATGTGATTAAGAATTCATTAAAAATTATTGGTTGGGGTTAGGGTTTTCCAAATAGAGAAATTTTGAATTTACAATGCCTTTCATTTATATTAATTGTTTTCACTTTTTTTTTTTTTTTGTCATTTTTTTTCATTCTAATAATTTAATTTAATTAGTAGCCATAAATAAAAATAATAAATATATTAATTCCATTTAAGAAGTCTACAAAATTATGTCCACAACTTCCTCCAAACCTACACCAAATACAATTGCATGTGATTGCTGGGGCTGCCTTCTTAAAAGCACTTGTATTAATTAACATTAATTTTACTTTGTATTAAATTATTTTAATTAAGCATTTTCATAATTTAATAACAACAATAATAATTGTGTTTATGTACACCGAAAGCTAAACCTACTTACTATTTTAACAAATTATTTAATTAGAGGGTCGATGAGAACAATATTTGAATTTTAATTAAATTACAATTTTAATCCTAATCTTTTCAATATAAAATTCGTAAACTAGGATAATTATAATTTGTGATATAATTAAGTGTATAACAACATTTTTAAAAAGTTGCAGACATAACAAAATTTATTAGTGACAGACTTGTATCGTCGGTAAAATATTATTATCTAATATTTGTAACATGGTCTATCAGTGATGGTGATAAACTTTGACAAAGTTGACTATATTTGTAAACTTTTAAAATGTTATTGTATACTTAATTATTTTGAATCTAATTACTATATTTGAAACTATCCCAAAACGTAAAAATCATATATGATGATAGTTTTAACAACACGTAAAAAATGGGCCTTTGAACTTGTAATAATTATAAAAAATCAACTTTTGATTGAGGTTGAGGTTGAAGGGTATAATGGTAACTATTTATGGATAGTTTTTGCAACTTTTCTTTTGAAAATATATCCATGTCGTTTATAAGCGTTTGTGTAAAGTGTCAATATCAATCATATCAAATGCAACAATCGTAATGTTTGTTTGTTGGGAAGATTTTTGTTTTTAGCAAGAAAGAAGATGGTTTACGTGAATATGAATAGTAAGTTTTATATAGTTTGGTTAGAGGTCAAAGAAGAACAAATAATGGTTTAGTACTTTTCGTATACAAATATTTGTTTGAATAAAAACGATTGGAATTGACTTGTGCTTTCCGTTAGTAACAAAAAGAATAGACATTTCGACGAAAAAAAAAAAAACAGTATCTTCTTAAATGTTAAAAGATTTTGATTTGCAAACAATAAATTATAAACAAAGAATTACAACGGAGAGCTTCAAAATCATGATTGCGATGAAATTAAAAACTTTCTCCACATGTCAACAATAGTTTAGCTCAATTTACATCAATGTACAATGCATATCGAGGATTAAAGAATCGTTCATGGATATATGGATACTCAAACGATCCTTGTACTTGCTTAGGCACTGCGTAGTATAATTGAAATCTTCTCTGTAAGTCAACTCAAAAACCAAAACTAAACTAAGAAAAGCAAGTTGGAAGTAGAAGGTCACATTATTCTTCATATTGTTTTAGAAACATATAGTATGAGTTAACTTCATTTTATTGAATACTTTTAAGCTAAAATGTGGGTTTTGGACTGTGTTGTTTATTTAAGATTAAAAGTAAATTAAAATATTTAGTACTTTATGTTAATTATATACATAAATTAAATTAAATGCATCAAAAAATGCAAAGAAGGAAACATACAATATCTAGTGAGTTAGGCAGTTGATATTCCAAAAGCAAAAAGTTCATTTCTTTATATCACTTTGGAAAACCCTCATCACCTTTTTCACATACTTAACCTTACCAAATACAAGCAAAGCATAAAGTCCTAAAGTCCTAAAGTTTTTGCTTTTTGTAATTTTTATGAATAATAATCATTAACACTACAAAATAATAAAAACCCCATTGCCTAGAAATTCACAAACACTCCATCCCTTTAGTCTACATAAATTCCAACCTTAGCCTGCAAGGAGACATCCAAAAAGTTAATTAAGCATTACTATATACACTTTGTAATAATCTAATCTTAGTCTCCTCAATTATTCTTCATTTTATAATATAAAGTTTTTGAGTTAATCTTACATGTTTTATATTAATGTTGGTATGAAACACATTATTATAAACTTTTATTTCTATGACTTTATCCCGTTTGAAAAGACATAATTCACGCTTGTCACTCCAAACAAAAGCATTTTCATTATCATGTCTTACTTTTCTTAATCAATAAGATATTAAACACATGTATTTTAATTATATACTAAATATTGTATATATTATATACGTATATAAAAGCAAATTCATCATTATTTTAAGACTCTAAATTAATTTGATTATTTAAAACAAGTAACGTATTGTGGTTTAAATTTTAAAACTATCCAAAGATTATTACGTTATATTGATTGTTTTGTTTTTAATTTCTTATTTAAAGTCAACAGATCGCTTATCTATTAAACTTTATATTTAATTTTAGTTTTTTTATAGGTTAGAAGCACGAATTCTAAAACTTTCTTATTTAATTTATAGTATTGTTTTTTAACCAAATGTATAGTATAATGTGTATAAATGTCAACTTACATATAAGATCGTCTAAACAAAAAAAAAATCACTACTATGTTAATATCGTGTGTGGGTTTAAATCATATATATATATATATAGTATTTCTATAATGCTACGTTCTAACATAACGTGTATTATGTACTTTTTTTTTTGCGTCAAGAGAAAAAAAACATTATTCTAATAAATTTTACTAAATTGTACTCTCGAAACATTTATAAAAAATGCCGATGTGTTATAGATATAGTGAATTTGAACATGACGAAATAACTCAAAAACAATGAAATAGTAAGATAAAAAAATAATTAAACCCATATCTTAATCCTATTATAATTAAGTAAACATTAGATCAAATCTCTCATAAATACATTATTATAACTTTACATGAGACAACTAAAATTTCTAACCTATTTTCCATCTACGACTTTGACATAAATTACACACATTTACCATTAATATTATCAACACAAGGTCAGATGTGTTATCCTCTCTTCAAATTTTGACATCAACATATAGTTAGACCGCAACTTGCAAATGAATATAGGCGGTGTATTATATTCATTGTAATATGAATTAATCATATAATATATATGGAGGGGGGATGTTTGTTTTGAAATACTAATAATTATTAAGATGTACTAAGAAAAATGGATAGAATGTTGTTGGTGTGATTTGGGTTAGTAGGAAACATTGAGATGACATGATGGTACATATAGTATCATTGTTATATATATATATATATATATACACATAGGTAGAGAAAATCCATTATCATTATTATTATTATTATTGTGACAGGTTTTTGTTTGTCTGGGATAGGGACAACTTACAGCCACATCCAAACACGCCGTATTCCTCGAGTAGGGGACGACCACGAACCAAACACCAATACTCCAAACGAATGCGCTCCAATCTCACATGCTTTCTGTTGCCCTATTGCTTTCGCCCTTTTCTCCTCATTTTCATTATTCCATCATTTTTAATATTTCCATAAATATATTTCTACAACTCCAAGTCCATAATTAATTATATTTATAAATGTATTAATTGAGTTTATGCAAACTTAAATCCAATTTAATTTTAGTTTTTAAGTTATAGTTTTCATTTTAGTTATTAGATTTCTAAATATTACAATTTTATGTTTTATTTTAATTTTTTTACCTTTAGTAATCAGTGTTAGAGACTATTTCGACAAAAAAATATTATTTAAGATTATTTAAAAGTCGTTAATTAGCTATAGTAAACATTATTTCAAAACGGTTTAATATTTGCTACAGTTTTTATTGTTTTGCGCTCTTTTTCTTTTTCTTTTTTTATTTCTTGCCATATTCTTTATTGTTTCATTAAATAATGTAAGCACGAAACACATATTATTATAATTTAAACTAAAATAATCTACACTATAAATACAAACTATTCTAATCAAATTCTCAACCCTAAAGTAAACATTGACGTAAAATATCAAAGTTTGCTTGGTAAAATAAAGTAAATATTGATGCTACAGTTTTGAATCTGGGATCTCTTGTCCACAAAAAGATACAGATGTCAGTTGAGCTAAGTTCAGGTTGGCGATTTCAAACTTTTGGTTGGTAATTTATAAATTAATTTAGAATAATTAAATTAATTATAATTAAAACAATTTTCACTAATTGAGTATCATTGTTAGAGTAAATTAAAAATTCATAACATTATTATTTTTAGATAGTTAGTTAATAAATAACAATGGAATAAATGTAACAAAACGAAAAAGGTAAACTTAGAGATTAAATAAAATTCAATTCAAGAATAATAAAAATGTAACAAAAACATGAATTTATGAAAATTAGAGATGAAATAAAAAAAATGGAATATTTTGGATTTAGGTCAAAAACACAACTAGCGACAAAAACGGTGCGCACAGTGCTTGGGTTTCCATTCCCTTTGGTGTTTGCATGGAAGTGAAGATTGAGCCAAGTCGGCTCGGATCCTAAACGGCTTGGAGGATTGAGCCTATTCCTCCGCACTACTGCCAAAATGACAGCCAATCTCTTCTCCATTTCTTCATTTTAACGTTAATTTAATTTGTTTGCATCCCTTCATAGTAATAATTATTATTTTTAGTATAATGGGATATGGGACTTTATGATTATAATTTCCTTAATTGAATTACAAGGTTTATTATTTTATTTTGTCTCTCCTTTCTAAGTTTAACAAATATAGGGTGTAGGTAATTATGTTGGCTCGAGAGACTTACCCATCGACTTTCATGAGTGTTTCTAATTCGAACTAACTTATATAAAAGTATTACAGTTGATTTTGTGTCATGTTGAACACATCTAATATTTAAGTTAGTACAAGGAGTATTTAGTTAAGTTAAGCTCACATTTGGAGCATAAGATTTGGGCTTGTGATTGTGTGTAACGATAATGATGTCAAGATGACTGTGACCTTCCAAGTTACAAAGTGCTAAAATCGATCTTGTCCGACTTATTTCTTAACTAATTTAATTCAATTCGCTCAAAAACCAATTTTGCATTTAATTTGGGTCCATCAATGAGTGTTGAGCATTGCCTAGCTAATAGAGGAGGATAAGATCTAAAAATGTTATTAATTATATATTTTAGTTATCTATAGACTTCTCAAAATATAAATATACACTTAAATATCAACTCCAAAAATATTAAAAATTGTAATTACTCTAACTTTTATAAAACATTAAACAAAAATGATGCATTTTTCAAACCTTATATGTTTGACGTAGCAAAATGATAGATATCAATAAAATTTTATTGATTATAAATTTAAAATTTTATTATATTTTATAAATGTTTTGATGTGTTTAAAAATATATCAACTTTTAAATGGTAAGAGCAAGTTAAAATAATAAATTAAACTAATATTTATATTCACTATTAAAAAATATTAGTTTAAAATTTTAATTTATACAAAAAGTAAAAGGAGAGGTATGAATTATTGTTCATAATACAATTGACATTTTGTTTATTCTTAAATAAAAATGTCAAATATTGGAATATGACTAAAAAATAATAAAAATAATAATTAATATTTACTTTAGAATTTAATTGGATCCAAAAAATGTTGGTACCGCACGTGAGTGGGGGCAGCAACCTCGTGAGTGAATCATATCAAATTCCCAAACACAAAAACGTCTCTCTTTTTCTCTCTCTACAGCTGCGGCGGCGGCATTCGGCTGCGCTATGCATTGAAGACCTAGCCACATAGGCCGGCTCTGCTCTACGCCGCGCCGCGTCGAAACGAGCGTTACGGAGGGTAGGGCTCTGTCTCTGTACGCTGCTGCAGCCCAAATCTCAATGGTCCACAGAGAGAGAAGAAGAGGAAGAAGAAGACGAACCAGAGGAAGAAGAACGAAGAAGAAGATGAAGAAACCATTGAGTGCATTTCACTCCTCGTAATTGGCTTTCACGCTGATCATCACAAACGAAAAAGCAAAAAAGCAAAAAGAAGATTAAAGCCTGCGCGAATGAATGAATGCGATTGAAGGAAGGAAGGAAGGAAGGAAGAATCTGATGAGTTTTGTGTATTTAAAGTTTCTTTTGTAGCGTAGAAACCCTCTTTCTCTAATCCCGACGATTCCAAATCGATTCGATTACTTCCAATCCAATCGACTTTTTCCTCATTCTTCTTCTTCTTCATAATCTGTTTTTTTTCTCTTTCTACGGGTCCTGATTGAAAGTTATGGAAAGCGACTGCTCGACGTGATCGTTTTCCAACTCAATCTTTTGCCTTTTTCTTGTCCTCTCTAATCCGTAAGGTGTTATTACTGGTGAATACTTCTCTTCATTCATTCTATTTGCTTTTCTTTTCTGTTTTTTTTTTTTTTGTTTCTTTCTTTGTTTATTATTGATTCCACTGCTTTATTCGGCCTCACTTTATTATTCTGTATTTCTTAGGCCTTTCGATTTGAGTTTACTTTCTTTTTTATCTTGTTCTAGCTGATAACAGACAAGATCTTGTGATTCTGCACAGTCACTGAGCTTCTCGAACTCGGTTTGCCTTTTTCTTCCATTCCCTCGCTGGATTGTTGCTTTCCGTACCAGAGATGTTGACGTGTATAGCCTGTTCGAAGCAGCTCAACAATGGATCTCTGCACCAGCAGGAAGGAGAGGATTCCATTGCTACACCGAGGACTAAACAAACAATCAAGGCTCTCACTGCTCAGGTAAACATTTTCGATTATGTGTTTCTGTTTCTATTCTCTGCAAGGAAATGGAATCTGTTGCTGCACAATTTTGAGGGTAATTTTCTCTTCTACCACCAATTTCTTTCAATTTCTCGGGAATCGAAATGGAGGTGGAGTTCGATTTTTAGAGTTGGGGGAAAGAAGCCGGACAATGAATTATTGTGAAATTGACGTTTTCCGTATTGTTATTGGCATTCTTGAAACCTCATTTTACTGTGAAATTGATGTTTATGATTGGAATTTTTTCCTTCTACTTTCAGATCAAGGATATCGCTCTGAAAGCCTCCGGAGCTTACAAGAACTGCAAGCCATGTTCAGGTTCATCAAGTGATAACCGCAAGTATAAATATGCAGAATCTGATTCTGCATCAGATTCGGCGAGGTTTCATTGTTCATACAAGCGGACTGGGAGTTCAAATTCCACGCCAAGGCAATGGGGAAAGGAAATGGAGGGTAGGTTGAAAGCTCTGTCAAGTGGGGAAGGAACTCCAGCTTCGGGAAGTGGACGAACTGAGATTGTTTTCATGGAAGAAGACGAACCCAAGGAATGGGTTGCCCAAGTGGAGCCTGGCGTGCTCATCACTTTCGTTTCATTTCCACAGGGAGGAAACGATCTCAAAAGGATTCGTTTCAGGTAAAATTATCTGTAATTCAACTGTTGCTCAAGATACCAATTTGTCTGGAAGTGGATCACTTGTTTGTCAGCTTGTGTCGGTCAAGGTTTGGACTCACTTGAAATATTGGTACAAAGTTAAATTTAGTGTCTAACACTCATGCTTCAACTTTTGGATTGATCGGTGATTCAAACGAGGTGTAATAGATTAGAAGTGTCTAAACTCTTGATCACTTTTACTCCTGAAAAAAATACTTAGGCATTAAT
This sequence comes from Cucumis sativus, assembly GCF_000004075.3. Lineage (NCBI taxonomy): Eukaryota > Viridiplantae > Streptophyta > Magnoliopsida > Cucurbitales > Cucurbitaceae > Cucumis > Cucumis sativus. Next base: position 21,844,171 of record NC_026661.2, on the reverse strand, counting down.
AAAGATTTAAGCATTTTTCAATCAATTTTTCTTACTATATCAGCTTGAACTTTTAAGTCGACCATGTGACTTAACACAGAACAACTATTTCTTTGTAAACTGAGGTCATTTGTCTTATTAATTTCTGTAGTTTTGTTTAAGATGAAGTTTCAGACAGTGAAAATGGTTAGATAGTTTGTTGTCTGGTGCAATGAGACTTCTTCAGATTGCTTCCCAATTTGTTCTGTAATTACATTATCCTGTAAAATATGCTTAGGAGGTGGGAGTCTCGTGATTTAGGTGGGATTTATATATTTTGCTTCATTTCCTTCTTTTTCATGTTTGTGTGTTTATGAATCATGAATTTAAATGTTTTAAATGTACGAGAACATACTATAACTGCTTGACTGGCTGCTAAGCCTCGTTTTCTTGCATCAATCAGCCGTGAATTGTTCAACAAATGGCAAGCTCAGAGATGGTGGGCTGAAAATTATGAGAAGGTTATGGAATTGTATAATGTGCAGCGGTTCAACAGCCAAGCTGTTCCCCTCCCACCATCCCCTCCAAGATCAGAAGACGAGGTTAGTTTCAAGCACCATACTAATTCTAGTCATGATACATGACACACACGATTGTGACTGTGGAATGGTTAAAATCACTTTTGTCGTGTTTAAAATCTCTCCGAAAAGAATCATCTTTAGTTTTACATTTGTCGACACAATTTTTTATACCATAGAAATTGATTTTGAATAATTAAAAGCATGCTTTGAAATTGTTTTGAAAGTTGCGGAAGTGATTTAACTGTATCAAAATTACACGTGAAGATGCCTATAATCTCTTTGATTCAGCAAATTTACGTTTTGCATTGATTGTAGATTTTTGTTACATGGTTAATGAATCCTATTCCATTATAGGACTCGAAGATTCAATCAGCCAAGGACAGCCCTGCTACCCCACCTTTGACAAACGAGCGGCTCCCTCAAATCACGAATCGACCACTGGGAAACTCGTCTTCAGAATCATTCGATCACCGTCCTAACCAACCCCCTCGTTGCTATGATTTAGGTGGTTTAGCTTCATCCATTAAACCTTCCAGCACAAACGACGCAAAAACTGAGACATCATCTGTAGATGGTTCTGTTAGGACCAGCGAGGGAGATCAGTCAGAAGATCTTTCTGTAAGTAATGCTAGTGACTTGGAGACTGAATGGATCGAGGAGGATGAACCCGGAGTATACATCACTATCCGAGCTTTGCCAGGTGGCTCGAGGGAGCTGAGACGCATTCGTTTCAGGTATTGAATATTCTTAATGAGAATAATCATATTAAGGAACTGTCCCTTTTCCTCGCTGCCATTTTGTAGAAATTTTTCTACAGAGACAATCATCACAATATACCAACAGTTTTCCACATTTAACGAATATTATGGGTCAATCTCAACTTGTTGAATAATTTTTTCACTTTCTTACTATTATACTCTTCATACAGGACCCCGAAAAGCGTTTTAGAAATTAGACACTCCACATTATTAGTTCAAGTTTGATAAATTGGTACACAATCTAGGCTCTTAAACTACTCTTGGAGCTTGTTCTTAAACAACTGAAGTCTATTCATTTTTTTGAGTTGGTTAAATAGATATACCTGTAATTTTCTTCATTTTGGCACCTTAAGCTGGAAATTACAGGCATGGTCTCTGTTCTGAATCATCTTATTTTTTATTTACTGCAAGAAACTGACTTCGTTCGATTTGTTTTGATTCAGTCGAGAAAAGTTCGGTGAAATGCACGCAAGGTTATGGTGGGAAGAGAACAGAGCAAGGATACAAGAACAGTATTTGTGATGAGGGTAACTAAACTGGAATTGCATTTCCTTTTCCTCATTGCCATATGATGTTTTAGTTGCAAATTGTGGGGTCTTTTTACTTTCTTTTCTTTTCTTTTCTTTTCCCCTCTCTGCCCTTCCCTTCTGTCTCTTTCAATTTAGACTTCTCTATGTGACTTGTGCCTCTCTTTCTCAGGTTGTTAGGAATCAAAGGATGTTGAAAGATATAACATTGGTTAAGTTGGTGGTTTTAGGGAAATGGTTTAGAAAAAAAAAAAAAAAAGATGATAGTGAGATTATTAACAGAATCTATACTCTTCCATTCCAATATTCCACGTTCTCCATTTTGTCTCTCATTAATTGTTATTGGGTGGGACTTGTCCATAAATTTCTCTTTCCATGGGCTTTCAATGGGCCCATTAACCCTCTCTTATTTGAGCCCCGTTTTAGGCCCAAACTTCAGGCCACCTTTTTTTGTGCTACTATTTATTTTCCCTAAACTAGGCTATATCCAAAGATTGACCTATGTGGTTCAACTACATGATATGTTATTACATTAGTGCCCGTACTCAGCAATGTGAATACTTTGAAGTCAAAACAAAATTTTTATATAGTTGCAAACCTTACAATTAGATTTAAAATAATTAAGTATACACTAACATTTAATATTTTTTTTTGTTAATGTATACACTAACATAATTAAGTGTACACTAACATTTAATATTTAACATTTAAGTTTATCGTTAATTTTAATCATTAATAGACCATAAAAGTTTGTTAGCAATACAAGTATTTTGCTATATATTTGTATTTTTTTAATATTGTTATATATTTAATTATTATTTCTAAAATTGTTATCAATTATAATTACTTTTTTAATATTTATAAAACTTTCCTGTTTGGAGACATTTGATAAAATTGAAACGATACAGAGAAGATTATCATGCCCTGCACAAAAATAATATGGTCCAAATTTTCACAAAACAATTGGATACAAAATTATTAGTATAATTACATGTTAACATAAAATTCAATCTCACATATAATAATTTGCTACTTTTTAAAAATTAGAATGGCCGGAAGGCTAAAGATAAAAACAAAAGTTTATAGATTAAACTTATAATTCAATCTAAAGAATAAAGTATCACTTTCTTTAATTTTTGGCTTATCAAATTTTCTTAATTTTTTTAAAAAATGATATGAAAATTCGAAAATTCATTTTAAATGAAAGGAAAAAGAATTATTACATTTCATGAAAAGATGTATCCTTGGCGCCGGGCCCGGAGATGTTAATGGCCGTTGTACGCTGCTGCTCGAATTCATCTCATCAATGGAGGAGGAGTAACACGAAGAGGCCGCTTATTCCTCAGGTAAAATACTCGTCGAGTTGATACCTACTACTTGATCTCAAAACCAAATGTGTTCTCCTTGTTCTTCTGGGTTTTTCTTATTTGAATCTTGTACGAAAGCATGAAGAAGATTTAGAGGAATTACAGCTTTGTTTTTACTTTCCTTCACTTTTTTGATAATGATCAATAGACACTCGATCTATTTCTAAATTTGGAGTAATGAATTTTGGTTATGAAATGAACTAGAACTGCGTAGTTTCGTGGTGTTTCCGAATGTTAATCAAGGCTTATTTTACTTTGAAATTGATGGTTACTTATAAACAGAGCAGTTTGGTCTATTTTTCGATCTATCAAGCACGTGGAATCTACAAATGGATATGAACATATAAAACTGAATTTAGACTGCATATTTTTGGATGTTGTTTGGGTTTGAGCTGTTAGTGATCACTCCAGTTTTTGTCTGAATGTTGATCAAATGTTTGTCATCTTGTTATGGGTCTGATACTTGTAGTAGCCTTTCACATTTTCAGTGTCTTTGATAACTGATGTTTTTTGTTTCTTTTTTAATCTTGGTATTGTAGAAACTAGAAATTTTCTCATTGCACTGGGAGCTAGTGTGGATTGACATTTTGTTTGCTTCTAAGTTCTAAGTGTGTTCTTCAGTGGATCCTAACCCCTAAATAACCCCTCAACTACTCTTATAAAGCCTAGAGAATGATCCATATATTCTTCTTTACCCTTGCTATCAATAATCCAAATCTCTCATTTTATGCTTTTCCTTCAAGTTCAAAGGTTCATTCAATAGCTAAGGCCATGTTTAATAACAAATGGTTTTTGGTTTTTGAAGTTTGTGATCACTCTCACAGTTTCTTGATCGTGGTTTTCATTTTTCCAAAGTAAATATTTAATTTATTTAGCCAAAATTCAAAAAACAAATATTTTTTTTTTAAAAAAAACACATTTTTTTTGTTTTCAAAACTTGGTTTTGCTTTTGAGAACAATCTTAAACTATAGACCACGGAACAAAGAAAACAATAAGTAGAAGTAATGTCTATTCAAATACAAAAAGCCTAAAACCAAATACGGTTATAAACGAGATCTAAGCAGCTCATCTCCTAATCCTTCCAAGATCTGGAAATTAGGTGAAAATGTGATTCCATTCGTTGAAAGGATGAGCTGGGACTCCATATCCATAGCAGGGCACTACCTGTGGCAAAATGGGGAGTTTAGACGAGTTGGCTTCAGGTATTGACCATTTTTAATTATGTAATGAACTGTCTTTCCCCCATTAGATTATCTATATTACATCCACACACAAACTCTTACTTATGTTTCAGGAAGAACTGCACAAATTTAGGATATTTATAACTTCAAGTCTTCATTTCTGATTAGCAAAGCCAACTTCAGAGGAGTATTAGGAGTGAAGGTTTGAGTTTAAAGTTTGGATTAAGATGCAAATTGGTTTGTCCAACCAAGATTTATTGGTCAAACCTATGGGCTTTGACACTGAGACAGTACTCCATACCCACTAGTTCACATCACAAAGTTATTCCAACCAATTTGAGTCGTTATAGATACTAAATATTTGTGATAACAAATGCATGTGTTTGGGTATAATTACAATTAATATCTTAGAGTTAGATGTATGCGTCTGAATATAGCTGGAAAATGAGGCTTTATGGTCATAATTATATTACCATAAAGATTGTCTGCCTGCTTTTTTGACTAATGCAATGTGGCTGCTTACTGTTTCTCATATTACATATCCTGTTTCATTTCGTTGTCTTTCTAGACCCCCGAATGCTAGGAAGCTAATGCTTGGATAGCTACATTGAAAGATAAACTTTTGCTTTAGCGATTAATAGGGTGTGGTTCCAAACGAATATAGTTCAGTGAATTAAGACATCCGTTATCATTATAAATGTCGATGGTTTGGTGTCCACCATTACGAAAAAAAGAAAACTACAGATGAATACATTGAATAGGAATCAAAGGATGACAAAACCTTAACCTTAAACTACATATTAATGGAAATAGAAGGATGGGTGTGGGATTCAAACCTTTAATACCTTGATTTGATTAGTTATGTTGAAGTTGGCAACTACTTCGTTGTTCCTTTATTAATAAATAATTTTTTTCACGTAATATTTAAGCTAAGCTAACCAGCAATTTGTGGTTGTTGTTTTGTATGTGATTTAGGGCCTCTTTTGTTCTTTCATTAATACCATCACTTTTGATTTATATCCATATTAGCAGAACACCAATACATAATTGATGCTATATTAGTTTTCCTTTTAAAATGTGAATTTTATTTTCTCATCAATCTTGCAAGTATACACCATGAAATGTTCACAGTTTCTCACTCGTAGCAACTAAGTTGAACAGATCGAGCAAATAATAATGTATACAATGATGAGATTTGATGAAACTTGGATTAGAGAAGAAGAAAAAAAGTAACAAATATGAGCATAGTTCAACCGACATAAAAGTTTGGACCATCCTCTTCGAGGTTAAAAACCCAATTCCCCCATCCTATATAATGTAAAATAAAATGAAAAATTGAACTCGAGATGGTCAAAACGAAGCTTATTCAAAGAGAAAACGCAAAATTATCTTAAGACCAATCAAGCGATTCAAAATTCTCTTTCAATTTCTAGACCATTGAGCATATTAATTTTACGCCAACAATGGGTGGTTTTCCCATGTAACGAGAAAAGGGAAATGAGAAACAAATTAAAAGAAAAGACAATGGGAAAAGTAATTTCCCATTGGTATGATGAACTTTATAAAAGTTGAAAGATTAAAGTTAAATTTTGAGCATATTTCACATGATTAACAAAGAAAAATTAAATAAAAAAAAGAGGGGTAAGTTTGATTCCTCTACCACATGTTATTCTAAGTCTTTTTAGACTTGTCTAATCTAATTGCATAGTGGTGAACAATTGGGGGCTGCATCCCACCACCACCATCATCATCCCCATTCTCATTATGATATATATCTCTTAATGTTGGAATTTTTTGGGTCCCTAACATGGAATTCCAACTCTATCTCTTTCATATTTTTCTTATTTTTAACCTAATTTAATTTGTTTTTATATTTATGTGAAAAAAATATGTCTCTCAAGTCTCAATTTTTGGGAAGGGATGAATAATATAATCTTTAAATTACTTTTGATTTCACACCTAATGAGTTGTTGAACTTTCAATTTTACGTTTGTTTAATACTTCAAACTCATCAAGCTATTGAATGTCTTGGTTTTACATTCATTTCATTTGATGTTAGATAGGTTTTGTAAATTAAAAGAAAACATTGGATATCATCCTCTAGATCAGCATATATATATATATAATATGTAATTGTAATGATCATATAGGGTTATTTTTATGAATTCAACTTGTATATGAAGTCAAACAAACCAATGCACCCTCTAAGAATATGATGTTGATGATAGCCAACTATTTTGGACTTTGGCAATGAGCTAACCAATAAGATGTATGTTTGTTGTTTGAACTATAAAGGAAAATAATAATAATAATAAAGCAACTTTTTGTTAGTGTGTTTTGGTGTGTAACTCATAGTTTGTCACCTTTTTATTAACCAATTTAATTGTGAAAAATGAAATAATTTTTAGAAAGTGAAAGAGAGAAAAGAATTCACTATGTGAGGGAAAAAGAAAAAAAAAGCAAAAGGTCCTTTTCTAAAAGAAAAAAAATCTAATTTGTCTTTGGCTTCAATTCATTAGTTTTTTTTTTTAGATAATCCTAACCCTACCTTTATTACTACTCTTAATCTCTTCCTTGAGTCATTTAACTGTTTAATTTTATTGTAATCCATTTGTTTAGGGTTAATCAAATCACTTTTTGTTTATTAATTCCAATAAACAAACAAAAGCTCTATGTGACGACCACGAGCACAATTATTGTTCCAATAAAAACATTTCTCTTTCTCTCTTTGAAACTCACACGTAGGCATAATAAAGGAAAGTAGCCAAATTAAAAAAGAGAGTTTCTTTTCAATGGTAATAATCATAATAATTCAAAAAAAAGAAAAAGGAGGGATATGGAATCCATGAAATCACTTTACATTTCCAAAAGCTAATATGCCACTCTCTATCTTTGTGTCTATCCCTATTGCATGGTTCAATTTCTCCAATTATATATATATAAATCAAAGAACAATGGATAGAAAATAGAAGTCAAAGATAGAAAAGAATATTGTACTATAGATTAACAAATTTAGTGGGAATGCATATGGAATATAATATATATATATATATTTGGAGTATTTGAAGATATATGTAATGATGATTTAGTCTTTATAGTTAAAATGTTATTGAAGTAATGAAATTTTCTATGTATACAGAATAATAAATTGATTAACATAAGAATGATATTTTCTCAATCAAAAATTAATTAGTACACGAAGTAATTTTAACATTTTTGATTCTTTTTGTATAATTTAGACGGTGGGAGACTAACTAAATAACAAGACGTCTTGATTTTCAATACATATACGAGATAATCCTTTATTGATTTTAACCAATTTTTTGTATTAGTCGGTGGTCATAAGATGTAAAACGTTTGTTAATTAACGTAGTGAATGTAATGTCGTTCATGGATTCTATATTAATAGCTTCATATTTCATATTTAATTTTAACCTAACTTCAATCGTTTGATCTTTTGTTTTTGAAAATTAATCGCTCATTTCCATCTCTAAATTTTATACTTTTTTAATCTACTTTTGCTAAATAATTTGTAAAAAAATTGTAAATTATGGTAAGAAAAACGAACCAAATAAATTTTAAAATTTGAAAACAAAAAATAAAAGGGTTATGGAATGAATTCTTTTATTATTATTATTATTATGTTTTGGAAAAGAAATAATTTTATAATCAAAGAAGAATTGATGCAACACGAGCCATCTCAATTACTTGATATCATTGGAGTAGTTGACATTGCGGACATTCTAAGTTCAAAATAATAATAACATTTACAAGTCAGCTTTACAAGTTCATCAATTCTAACCTCAAATAATTTCATCTCATTTTTGAGTTTGATAGCGTAACTCAATCGATATATAGAATATTTATATCAAATGTTGAATTCTTTGAGTTTATATACTTAAAAATAAAAAGAAAAATTCATTGCATACTCTTGAACTCTAGTGGTTGGTATTATTTTAATTACACTAATAATTGAATCGATTTAGACAAAAACAAACAAAAAAAAAGTATTTTACACTCTTAATTATATTCGGTGTGAAACTTAGAATATTGTTATCAATTAAATTCCACAAATTTCGTAAATGAATATCAATTTAGACTAATCATCTAGGTGTATTTACTTTAATTATCAATTTTATAAAAATACTCGGAGAACTAAATGCATAGATGATTTTGCATGTATATATGTATATTTGGACATAAATACATTGGTATATAATCATTTAAAAAGAGAGAGAGAGGATAGTGTAGTGTGTGTGTGGGAGAGTGTAATTTAATTAAGAGGTTTTAGGGAATTAATTAAGTTAATAATTTAAAGCAATTAATGCCCAAACAAAACCTTCATAGATGAGGAAGAAGAGCTTATAATTAATTTAATTTTGAATAATGGAACTATTGATTATTGTTGTTGGAACTGTACTCAATTGGGTAGGTGTGCCACTATTTATTCATGCTCTTTTTGAGTATATATGTTGAGAAAACCCTATGAACACAAATGATTAAAATGTTGGCCTTCTTTAATTAATTAATTAATTAATCCATTCATTTAATTTCTTTATTTTATACTTAATGCAAAATTATAAAGGATTTAGAAAGAAAAAAAAGGTAAATAATAATGTTTCAAAGTAATTAGAGATACCCTATATAATGATTAATTTGTTGAAATCTACATTATCATTTAATTTTGAAAGGTTTTCAAAATAAATGCTTCACACTTTGATATATATATATATAAAACAATTAATGCCTTATTCACTAAACAAATATATCACATTTTAGTTTTATCTAATTTTAGGGTCAAAATATTAAACAAAATTTAACTTTTACTAAAGAAGAATACCAAAATATATAGTAAAAATATGGAATAATTCATATTTATCGAACTTTTTGAAATTGTCACAACAAAGGGATTCTATTATTATGTATAAAATTTTATGTTTGACATTATATATTTTACAAATAATATACACAAAAAGGTTTATTATTTTTACACCAAACCTAAGTAATTGGATCAAAGTAAGTTAGTAAAGATCAAGAAAAAATATATATAATAGATGACTCAATTTATAATATAATCTTTTTGTGTGTACTGTGTTGTCTCTTTATAACACATACTATTTCATCAAGTATAAGATCTAAACCAAAGTTGATCAAATCTAACACCATGATGAATCTTTATTTTGGATCTTAATTAGACAGATCCCAATTGGTTTATTTATCTTTATTTATTAATAAAGAAGAAAGAAAAAGAGAGAAAGATGATCATGTTTCACAGTAGTTAAGTCACATTAACATGATTGGGGATGATCCATAAATACTTGGCCACAATTAACAAGAGACATGATTGAATAATGTCATGCATAGTCTTATTAATTTATCCAATAATAATATGATAAAAGTTATCTTCTAGGGTTTTTATTCTTTAGATCACACGTATATATATTAATTATGATCAAGTGAATACGTCATTTTTATGTATAATTTAGTCTTAATCGCTAACATATTGATATATATAATTACTTACATAGTGATCTTTTAATTATTTGTATTTTGTTTTTGTTGATCGTTTGTATTTCGGTATACTACTTTTTAAAGTTAGATAAAGAATATAATGAGAGACTACCACTTTTATCATACGGAACAAAATCAAAAGAGAGCTGTCATATTATTCGAACAAAAGGGTATAGGATAAGAGGGCCAGAGAGAAAGGAGGATAAAAAAGAAAAACCCTAAGAAATAATCCAACTTTGGCTAATAAGAACACACAAAAGGGGAAAATGGTGTGTGAAATGGACGAATTCTTTAGACCATTTGTAGATTTTTCCACCACTTCAAACGGACAATAATTATTGGAATAGTTGAGATCTAGAGATTCTTAATAAAAGAAAAGTTAAAAAAAGGTAATTCAACTTTGACTCGTTAATTAATTAGTTTAAACACACAAACAAGAAAAAAATAAGAGACATATTATTAGTTTAGATTTATAAAAATAATGCTTAAGTGTGTATCTCAAGTCACATAATTAATTCGAACAATCTCTTGTTCGTAAACATTTTATTTTTCTTTATCGTATATCACAAAACATATAGGTTAGTCGTTGAAACGAGGAGTTTTTAATTCATTAGGGATCCCTTGGACTGTGGGCAAAGTTGGCTAAGTTCCCCACAAGGAAAGTGCCTTTCATGCGCCCAAAGAAATTATAATGAAAAACACTGCCGCATTAGTTGACATTTTTCTCTCTTACTCACAAAGAAAAACCACACCAACTCCCAAACATTTAATATAATAACACTTCATAATGAATCACACATCTTAGTGTAAAAAGAAAATATACTATAAACGTACTTAATTAAAACAACGATATGAATGAAGAATTTAATGAGTGAAAAGTATGTCAAATATATCATTGAATAACTAAACTCACTTTGATGTTCAACGTACATAACAACGATGGATATGTACGTATTTTTTTGTTAGAGTATTGATATAATATTAAATTTAGCACAACTTATGAGTGACTTAATATACCTTTAAAGTTGGACGTTCATATATGTATAGATATTCACTTGTTGTAGTTGGGTTAGTGATAACATTAACGTGGAACGGTGATTAGGGAACATGCCTAATTCTCACCAATAAAGAAGAAAATTTTCTCAATGTTAATCTCAAGATTCATTATATAAGCTAGCCACGTAACACCGTTTAAGTACGATCTAGGGTTCAATAACATCAAATTCTTAAAAAATAAAGAAAACTAAATTTATAATTTGGACGGAAGAAATATATATATATATATATATATATATATATATATATATGAATTAAGACTTGTCATTGTCTAACCCTTTAAATGTGTGGCTAAATTTTGAGAGTGAATAGTGTAGGAAATAACTTCATGATGGCACACACACTATGTATATATATATCAAATGTTTTGTAGGTAATTAAAGAATTTAGTTTAGGAGTTTGGTCTAAGATTTTTACTTTGAAATAGGTTGTAGTGTAGCCTTATGCACACACACACTCTCTTTTATGATCATTTGGTCACACCTTTTTTAGGCTAAGCTATACCTTGTAGCTCACAATTCATAGAAAAAACTATGATCATAGACTTTCTTTTCTTTCCCCCTCTCTCTCCTTTGATTTTAAATTAAGGAAAAAATCACTCAAAACTCAAAAGCCATTCAATTGGAATTATTCAAATTATTTGACTTTTATATATATTATATATATCACTTTAATATTTAAATTTGTTTTGCTATATTTAGTTTTGACACAATTCGAAAGAAATATTTTTAAATATAGTAAAATAAATTAAATTTTTGTTTTTGTTAAATATTTTGTTTTTATAATTATTTTAAAAGATAATTAAATATTATATTTCTAAGAGCTGGATATCTTTTGAAAATGTTTTAAACTAATAACTTAGTACTTAATTAGTAGAAAGTATATGAAGGTACACAAGTCATGTGCCTACTTAATTAAGTTAACATTTTCTTAAGATTTGGAATTAAAATAGATTAAATTAAAAAGCTTTGTGTATGGGAGCTATATAATGGGGTCAATTGAGTTTTTTTTATTCTTTTTTTTTCTAAATGTACTTTAAAAGGTTTTCAAAATTTTAAAATATTCTCTATTTATTTAATATTGATAATATCTATACTTTTTTATTTAAAAAAATCCTCAACTTTTAATTTAATACCTGATAAATATATTTTTTATTGTAACTATTAGTGAATAAACAATAACATTACATTGTTTAACATCCTTGAAAAAATATTTATTCTTTTTAGAAAATTTTCTATATATTTTCATGTTAATATTTTGTTCGACATCAACGTTTTAAAACTCTTTTTTGAATTCAACATAATCAAATGTACGTTAAAATGAGCATATGTAACTTAATTTATACGTCATTTTTATTATTAACTTTAAAGTCAAATGTTTAATTCTAGAGTATTGCACACATATATAAATAAAGAAACACCTTAGTCAAATCATGACACTATGGCTAATTATTTTAAAATTCATGAAAATATTTATAAATATAACCAAATTTCTTTATTTATTAGATAAACAGTAATAGATATCGATATTAATTAAAAAAAACAATAGTAAACTCCATAGTCCAATGTCAAGACACAATGCAGAAGATAAGAGAACAACAAACGCCTAAACAAACAAATCCAACCATTGAAAATTGACAAGAAAAGAAAAACTAGTCACGATAGAGCCTAGAGAACATAGAAGAAACAAAAACACACTAATAAGGCTCATAATGCCTTTCGGTTAGATAAGGGCATTAACACAAACATCGTAACTAATAGATAATAAAAAAAAATTATATCCATAATATATTTTGATTCATTTAGTTATATTTAAAAGTAATTAAAAACAATCATAACAAATATAACATTTATATTAAAAATGATTAAATATACAAATAACATTTTAAAAAATTACATATATATAGTATTTTATGTGAGAGTCTATCAGTCATATTTTCTAATTTAAAAAAAGTTTCTATATCTTTTACTATTATTTCTAAAATGGTTAAATAAGTAGGGTTGGAAATATAGGAATTAGATTTAAAATAATTAATTGATTATTTATTTTAAAAAAAGAAAATGAGAAGAAATAATTCCACGTCATCATTGTGACCGTGGTTGATCCAGCTTCCCGTGCAAGCGGTGAATGGGCGTCGCCCTTATAAGTGCTTCTCAACCATTACTTCACTGACTCTCTCTCTCTCTCTTTCAAATCATTTTTCTTTTTCTCTCTTAATTTTCGTTCTTTCTCCTTCAGGCGTGGCCTTCCCCTTCTCATCATTCTCTTTTCTCTCTCACATTAAACCCTAAACTCCATTAATGTTTCTTCTTCAACCTCTCATCTCTGCTTTTTCTCCTCCATAATCATATAACTTCTATTCTCTCTTCTTCTTCTTCTTTCTTCAACCATGGATCTTTGGGATAAACAACTACCGGAACATCCACATGGTCCCCGTCACCGGAAACAGAATCCTTCTTTTTCTTCTTCTCTTCTTGACGCTATTTATCGCTCCATTGACGATACCACCGGCGTCCAACGCCAAGAACATCTCATTTTCTACACTGCAGAGACTACGAGGAACAAACAGAGCAGCAGCAGCAGCAGTAGTAGTATTGATCATCATGAAATTCAGGAGGATAGGTTGAATTTCCGTCGTGCTTGTATGATTGAGAAATGGATGGAGAAGAAAGTCTGTGAGAAGGTTGTTGTTCGTCGGACTTCTATGGCGGATTTCGATCGGAAGGCTAGGAATGTTCGTGATCGTGATTTCAATCATAAATTGATGAATTCCAGTTCCAGTTCTTCGGAATCGAGTTCTGGAGGGGGATTTTCTTCGTCTGAATCGGAAACCAGGTCGTCTTCTTATACAATGCAAAGGCCCAGGCCGATTAGAACGGAGAAGCCTCAATTTGAAGGTTATGGAGATGGAATTAAAGTTTCGATTCCTAATCAGAAACCGAAGCATGAAAATAGCTTCGTGAAGACGAAATCTAAAGCCCTAAAAATCTACGGCGATCTGAAGAAAGTGAAACAGCCAATTTCTCCTGGCGGCCGTCTGGCGACCTTTCTGAACTCGCTATTCAATGGCGGAAGTCCAAAGAAACAGAAATTCACAAATTCCAGTAAACAAAACGACGCTTGTATGAGAAAATCAAAATCCGCTCAAGGATCAACATGTTCATCCGCATCGTCGTTTTCTAGATCTTGTCTGAGCAAAACACCGTCGTCCGGTGAGAAACTCATAAACAGCGGGAGTACAAAACGATCAGTGAGATTTTGCCCTGTGAGCGTGATACTAGACGAAGAATCTCGACCTTGTGGACACAAAAGCCTTCAAGACGAGCTTGGTTTAATGGCAGCAACAACAACTCTAAGAAACGCTCTGAGAAACGACCATTGCAGAGGCAAGGAAGGTTCCGAAGAACAAGTACTGATGAGCATGAACAATTGTTACGAAAAGAAGATAATCAATGGCGATGTGTATATAAACAGAGAAGAAGATGAAGATGAAGATGAGGAAGAAGACGAAGAGGAAGATGAAGACGAAGATGATGCAGTGAGTTGTTCGAGCTCTGATTTGTTCGAATTGGATAACTTGTCGTCGATCGGAATAGAAAGGTATCGGGAAGAACTGCCGGTGTATGAAACTACGCATTTCAATACGAATCAAGCAATCGCCAATGGATTAATTTTGTAATAATCAATAATTGATAATTAACCCAAAAAAAAAAAGAAGAAAAAGGAAAAAATGGGGATTTTGGTAAAAAGTTTTTTTTTCTTTTCTTTTATTTTATTAGCCTTTTGGAATTAGTGTGTTGGGGGTTTACATGAAGAATAACTAAAGATTTTCCCTTTCATTTTTTTTCTCTCTTTGGTAATTTTCTTTTACCCTCTCTCTCTCTTTTCTTTTTGAGAAAAATGCCATTATTCCCCATTGTTAGATGAAAGGTACTATTCACTTTTTTTCTTTCAATTTTCTTTCTATTTTTTTTCATATTACGAATATGACAACTATGATGAGTAATTAATGATACTATAGGATATCGTTTTTAAATTTACTACTTTTACAAATTTAGAAAATGTTGTGAAAGGGCTTTATTATCGTAAATTTTTTTGTTAATTTTGTACAAGTCCCTTTTATATATTCAATCTTTATTAAAATTTAGGAAAAAAAGTACGAGATATGTTCACGAGTAATACTAACTAGCTAATTCCAAAATTTTGTTAAATCAAAGGAGGTTAGAAAATAGTTTTATCAATTACCTAACCTAACTGAAAGTTTAGGGGTTTGAATATCCTAAATCTATACTAAATCCGTTAGTGAATAATAACATTAAAAATTTTAAGATTTTAGTATTTGGTAATGAAGCTTTCGAGTTAATAAAAAACAAAACTTATTAGATATAATTGGATGTACAACTAATCAAGTTTGAATACGACAATCTATATACATACGAGTATACTAATAAGAATAATTATGTTTAGGTTTTTGATAAGGCGTAAAGAAAGTCGGAGAATACGAAAGATAAAAAGAAAGGGTAAAAGCAAAGGCAGATTTTCTACCCATACAAACAAGAATGAGAGATTTTTTCTCTCTTTATTTTCTTTTGGAGATTGTAATGTGTAGGGACATGTTTTGCTTTAAGACTACAACGTCTTCATGTATTACGAATCATTGCTGCCGGAGAGAACCACTTTTCCGGCAAATAAATAACCAAACACTCCTTTCTTTTCCATTCCAAACATAAACAAACATACATCATTTTAACCCTTTATTTATATATTTGTGAATATATATACACATCTTATAATTCATTACCATTTTCACCTTTATAATTTGTAAAAAAGAGAGAGAGAGAGAGAGAGAGAGAGAGAAGGGAAAAGGGTATGGTTTAATATGCAGTGGTCTCCAAAGTTGTGGACAACAAGATCCAACCTTTTGATCTGTAAAGCCCTTTGATGTCAAATTTTAGTTGCCTTCTAATCAAAGAGTTTATTTTCAAAGATATATATATAGTTTTGTTTTGTTTTATTTTATTCCCCATTCCAATTACCCACTTTCACCTAAAGTGTATATATATATATATTGCAAACATATATACATCCTTTTCAAACTTCCACATCATTCCTATCTCCTCACAAATTTGTACCATATCCCATCTCTTACTCTTTTAAAATAAATGTGTTACCTACAACTTTGGAGTTATTATAAACTTATATCTAACAAATGAAAATATTAGTATGATACCGAGAGGGTTTATAGAGTTGTGTTTTTGGTCTTATTCAAAAAGTTTGTTATTAGTTGTCTTTTGTTTATATTTTCTCAATTAGAAATTTGTTTGCACCCCTAAATGAAAGTCTAGATTTAAGTTATACAACTTTAGTTAAAGAGTTAGCATTATTAGTCTTTAGCCACAAACCCTAAAAGAAGCCTTGTTCCATTACATCCAACTTAATGTCGACATAATCGAGTGTCCCATTTACGTGGACACATCATCATGTAACGACGTCTATTTTTTTTATATAAATTATTAGTCATTATTTAACTTAGAAAAATTAAAGTATAGCATACCAAGGTTGGACTTATATAGATAGGATTGAATCATTCATTTCCTTCTCCATAATTATTCTATTTAAGGGATTCGAGAGTTAAAGAAAGTAATTAGAAAAGATGGAAAGTGATTTGAATAAGTTTTAAAAAACAAGTTTAGAGAGGGAAGGAATTGAAAGAAAACACCTAACTTTATTGGGAGTCTAAATAAAACCCCTTTGAAAGAAGAGGTACAAAACCACATGGGAAAGGACTCTCTATATATATACATATAACCAATCCCAACCCATTTCTTTCTATTATATTCACATTCACAACTAGTTTTAGGCCCCATTTGCCACATAATTCAAAAACAATTATTTCATATCTTAATTAATCCCACAAGGAAGGTTCAACCTTGTTGTTGTACTCTCTTTTCGATTTCATTTTCGTCAAATATATTAATATTATTTTACGTTTTTATAATTTGATATCGATATGAAAAGTGAAATCCATATTTCAATTTTTCTGTTAAAAAAACTAAGCAAAACAATATAAATCTTAACTTTGATTTAAAATTATAAAATATTTATTAAATTTTACAATTTTTACAAAAATGTTCATTGAATTTGACAATTTATCGACGAAAACATGTGTAAAATTAAGAGATCGATATTTTTATCAACATCGACATCTTAAACTTTGGTTGTAATTGTATATTACATTTACAACGACTCATTTTTCATCATATTGAAATTCAAGTGAGGTTGATTGAATAAATGTCGGTCAGCTTGGGTAGAAAGTACGAGACCCGACTGACCGATCAAATTTTTTCTTAAAATAATGTTTATATATACTGACCGACCGACCAAATCGGTAAATTTTATCTCAAAAAATGGTTGAGATCAATTTGACCACTTCCACACTGACTTATGACAAAAAAATCGATTAATTCGATCGAACATTGATCACCCTAGATTCACAGTTAAAGTTTAAAAACTTCCTTTCATCAAATTAAAAATAACAGTAATATTATTTTAGAAAGAAAAAAAAAATCATTGCCTAAACCCTAAACCAACGTGTGTGTGTATATAACTGATGAAAGGAACAAAAAGAAATTAATTAATTAATTAGCATATCTTATCTTTTCTCTTATTTTTTACAAAATAAATAATAATATGAAAATACAAGGAATCAATGTGGGAAAATTAAGAGGGCCACTAAATCATATTAGTTTGATTTGCTAATTATAAAGCAACTTCTTTTTCAAAAAAAAAAGAATTGTTAATTTGAAAAATTCTAACCCAAAAAATAATAAAAATAAAGCCTATGGGTAACCCTACAGTCAAAAAGTTTCCTAGGCTTCAATTAATAAATTTCTCTTATGGATTTCATATAGATTTGGAGGATTGGTTCTATATGGGTCCTCTCATCCCTATATTTATTTATTTATTTATTTTTCTATGTAGTTTAATTTTGGTTATAAATTAATTGATATATATATATAGATATAGGTAATCCTATCTTTTATTTTAATATTAATCAATCTATTTCTAATCATATTTATGTAGTTAAGATATCTTATTCTGTCACATCGGTGTTATCTCAATTCATAATATTATTATTACGTTTAATTATTAATACCTCTCATTAGCAACAAAAATCACACACATATATAGTGAAATTAATGAAATTGATTTTTGTATCCCATTTTGATTTTAAACATGAAAAACCTATTTCTAAAAACTGATTTTTAACTATATCTAACTATTATATTGTTGTATTTAGGAAGTTCTTAATCATCATCTATATCTTCAATTCAATCTAACCTTCTCGTAAATATGGTAAAGCATTTTTTAACGCAGGCAAAGTATTTCCACTCGTAAAATAATTTTAGAGACATTTTTAAAAATAAAAAAATAAATTAAAATATTTATAAATTATAACAAAATTTTAAAATTTTTTATTGTTTATCGAGTAAAAAAAATATATCAAAATGTAGATAAGATTATTTTGTGTTTTAATTTAACCATATTGACATAAGAATGATTAGTGTAGGTACCGTATGGTATTAATTGGGGAATTAATTAAGTACAAGGACTTAAATTACTTTAATTTTAATAATGCGAGAAATCAACGCCACAAATATCTCCAAATTGTTTGGCAATACAAAACTCTCTCATTCATCACTATTATTTATTTATATATATATCAATGATAGTATATAGTGTTTAAATATTTGGCCATGCATGTCACTCAACGACCATGCACAATCCACTGGCACTTATCAAATCCAAAAAAAGCTTTTATTTTATTCTTCATAACATATCCATATTCAAGAGGATTTAGAAAGAATACACGTGTACATGGACGGCTATTAAAGTGAATATGGCTCAATCAACGTATGAGAGATTAATTAAGTTCTCTATTTGTATGTATTTCTCTTCTTTTCCTTGTAGATAAGTAGTTAATAAAGAGTTGATGAATTATATGAACGATTTAGATTTTTATAATTATCTTTAATTGTTAATTTTGTAACAAATAAAGAAACATACCAATTACTATCTTGAAAATATTCAATAGAGGTGTGTTTGTGTGCGTGCACGTGTGAAGACAAAACTTATACCTCAACGTGTAAATTTTCTCATGGGTAATTTATAAACCTAAAATTGCTCTAATTAGGTCATGCTAGTATTTCTTCTTTTGATGCACTTTGTAGCCCTAGAAAGATCACATATTACCCAATTCCAATAATTTGGACATAAACAACTTTCTCTTCATCCATCGTTTTATATTCAACATGGTTTCGACACTGTAAAGATACTATCAACTCCTGCTTACATACTCATTTTTTTAACCAACTTATAATTTTGATCACATTTCTAATAATATATATACATACACAATGTTAATTTTGCTTTATATTTTTATCAATTTGTGGAGACAGAATAGGGCCACCAACCTTTACTTGTTGGTATATTAATTTTACTTTTTTGTATGCTCTTCAAACTTGTCCAATTAAATAGCAACCAAATGCCTTGTCACTTCTGTCTTCAAGTGCGTTTGGTGTGTGTATAAATCATAAATCATAAATCATAAATCATAAATAAAAAAATCTTGTGATTTCTAATTCCCTTTTGTTTTGGCCAAATTATTTGGAAGGGTGTTGCCTAGGGGCCTTCCCTTTGTGGTGTCTCTTGGTTGTCATATTTGTCCTCCTTTCATTAATTCTTTTCCTATCTCTCTCTCTCCAATTATCTAACCACATTCTCTTTTCTATTAATTCTTTCTTTCTTTTAATTTATTCCTACCTTATCCATAATTCTAATTTTCCTCTTTAATTTCAATATTTATTCCATTTATCGTTCTTGCTATATACATACTTTACCTTAGTTTAGAATAATGTTTGTTTTGATGAATCACACGGTTAAAAAGTAATCGTTATAGCTACCATTAGTTATCAAAATGTTGTATAAATGCATCACAAGTCTAAATTTTTCATACAACTAAACACTTTTATTTTTCAACGGTTTGATAACTTTGATTGATGTGATTGAATATTTATCCAAAAATTATGATTCTCAAAACTAAACAAACCTTACCCATCATGTCACAAATTGAATTTTGAGAATGAGTTGTGTCCTTCTAAACCGAAGGTGTAGAATAATATCATTTGATATAATACCTACACCATCATCCATAATCCCTTCCATTATCCTTCTCTATCATCAATTCAAATTGCTTCCTTACTCTACAAAGTTTATCACATCTTCGGTAGAATAAAAGATCAAAGTAACGAACACAGTATTTGTTTATTAATTTGAAACTATGGTTAGGTTGATTAGTGTATAGACGTAAATGGTTGGTAGATAAGGATAGTGCAAGTGCAAGGGAGCCCACATCTTAAAACTAAAATTTAAGAATAATATAACATAGAACTACCTCAATTAATTACTCTAATTTAATAAACACCGCCAAAATCATACACCAAAGTACAGGAGAGAGAGAGAGAGAGAGAGAGAGTAGAATCTTATTTAATTAAGAAAAAAAAGAAGAAAAAAGAGAGAGAGAATGATGACGTAATAAAAGTGGAAAATAGAGGTGGGTGGGCTCAGTAATGCACTCCAAACTCTGGCACCGAAGCGTGCTACGAGAACTGGGCGACACGGTGCCACATGCAAATTCAAACTTAATTAAAAAGAAAAAGAAAATCTCTCTCTCTCTCTCTCCCCCTTCTGTCGCTTTGTAATTTTCTCTGACCTCCCTCCACACGTGACAGATTGGGCCATCGTGTCCCTCCCTTGTCGCGCATGCACACGTGCGTCCAGATCCACCCACTCATCTTAATCACTAATTATTGATAGGACCATCAAATCTTCACTTACACTTTTTTTTTTCTTTCAAACTTCAATCCAACGCTTAAGTCGAAAATTTTATCAATTTATACTTTTCAACAATTTTTTGTATTTCTTTCACTCAAAATTTAGTTTGAGAATTATTGTCCCAATTATTTTGAAAAACCCAAGTTTGAAAAAGGTTTACACGTGTTTAAGGATTTATTCCCGGATACATTTTGAATTTACCAAACACTAATTTTGTTAAAAGAAATTCTAAGATGATCATTGTAGTTCACAATTTAAATGTATTATCATAATCAATCTACTCATAGACAATAGTCAAAGTAATGAGGTTGATCTCATTGTTGTTTCCTTCCTCTGTATGAGGTAACTTTCTAGCGCGTAAAACGATAGATGCATAAGAGCTTTCATCTTCTATACTCTTCTCTTTATTTTAATTTGGTTGGTTAAGAGTTTTTTAATATTTTTGTATAAATAAAAATTTCAGCAATCATTTATCAACGAAGTAATTCATGAGAGTTAGATTTATCAAGTCGTTATTCATATCAACTCTCCATTAACTCTTTTATAATAATTACTTGCTCAACTCTACGCTATTATTACAAACCAAAACCGTTGAATGAATATGTACTCGTGTGTGTGTATATATATATATATATGATTGTATCCTCGTTAACACAGAACTGTACCACGTGGGCTGTGACACCTGTACTTGTACGCCACGTGCAACTATACTACCCGCGCTACAGAAAGTACAAAACTACCCTCTGAGTTTGAGAAGGACATTTCACGTTGAAGTGCGGTTAATGGGAAAAACTAAGATGTAGGTGCGTGGGTGTAGTGAGGAAGGACAAAAAAGTAAAAGCGGATGGCGACAGAGCAGCTTTGCGAAAAAGACTAAAGGGGGGAGAGAAGACGTTGTAACGTGGGTGTGGAGAGAGAAAAGAAAAAAAAAGTTTTTCTTTTCTCTTTTTAAATTTTTTTTATTACTATTGTTATTGTTGTTATTTTATTTATGATCCCTAGAAGATATGCGGTTTTTGTTTTAACTATAAATAACCAAAGATAGCAGCTTTTGTTTTGCATCTGTGAGAAAAGAAGAACAGAAGGCATTTAGGTTATCTTAATAAACACATTTAACATTCTACTTTATTCTATATCAAAATTATGACACTATTTTCCAAAAATAAAATTAATTTTCATATGTAACGTTGAATAAAAAAAAAAACTTATCGAAAGATAACATAAATATTGTTTGATTTATTAATTAACGAGGAGACAATTTTACTGATTGTTATCTTATGTTATGTGAATCCTTATTGATCTTTTTAATACTTCGTGTGGATTTTTTTTTTTGTGTGTAGAAGATAGAAAGATAAAATAAAGTTTATCTTAAACTCACTCAATTTAGGTTATGAACGCTTATGAAATTATCCTTGTAACAGTTCTCTATAATTTATTATTCTCTATAACATACATTTTTCATAAGTTTCGATATGGTTTTCATTTGGTCTCTAAATTTCAAAATGTCACACATTTCGTTCTCAAAGTTTTCAGTTTGCAATTTTCTCCTTAAGTTTCGAAAGATTACACATACCCTTTCATATATTTCAAAAGATACATACACTTGAATGTACTTTTAAGTATGAGTGTTTAAAATTCTCTAGTAACATATTCTTGCATATCCATCGAAATGCCAAGAAACTTTGCGTGTTTGTTAAGACTAGCTACCAAACACCTATACATAATCACTTAGTTATTGAGACGAGTGATTGTCGCATTTGGTCGTTCTCAGTGCATGAATGTCCGTGAGAGATTCCAAAACCAATCACTCAAGTTTGTTAGAGAATTGAAATCAAACAATGGAGAAAGTGACTTCCATGAGAAAATGATGAACATGAATTTCATAGTCAATATATATATATAAAAAGACAAAACGCGGCCGTTTATAACGGTTCTTGTAGCCACCAAAGTATAAAGCCTACCAAGAAACTTGCAAACAAACAGTGTATTGCAATAATATATATTTGGTAAATAATATTTTATTTATTTTTAATAATTAATTAAAAACATAAGTTGTATAATAGAGAGAGAAAAAAAAAGGAAAAAGAAGAAATGACAATTTAATTTAATTGATTTGAACATTTTCGAAAAAAACAAAAAACAACACCATTATGAGAGATGAGAAATAAGATGAAAAAAGATTTGCTTTATGGCTATTTCAATTAGTGGCCCTCTTGATTTAATGCAAAATTAGGCCAATGTCTTTGTTTGAGCAATCCAATTCATTTTCTTTCGAATTTAATTTGTTCACTCTTTTTCAAAACAACCATCCATTTTATCTACGCGTGACATGTGTGTCAGATCTAAAGATATCAAAACGAGCTTGACTTAGTAGTATTCAAGTGACTTTTATTTTTAGAGGTAGAAGGTTTGATCTGATCTCACCAATCATCGCGTAGTGTTATACTTGAAAGTTCAAATCATTATATAGTTTAAATTGGGGTGATGATTTGAAATTTTGAATAATGGGTGATTGTTAAACAAAGTTAACGTGGGTGGGTTTTAGTTTTTACCATTATATATAGGATTATAAATTTATTTTTCAAATAGTAATGATTATGTTATCTTTGTTTAGAATCTATGTTAATCATTGATAAGATAATCAATCATTGCTAGATAAAACACAAACTTACTAATAATGCAAGTCAATCTATGTTGGGATAATTTTTTTAAAAAATTCTTACATTTGAGATTCACCTTTTTAAGCGTATGTATATAAATTATATATGTTTGGAATAGGAAGATATCTTATATATTTGGACTTCTTCTTGTAGAATGACCTACTCTATAACATGAATTTCGAAAGAGCATTCATACGTATATGTTTACGAAGGGTTATGATTGAAACTATTATAATCGCTTTTGTTAGGTTCAAAATCACTCTAAATTTATTTATTTAATATTTAGTTTTACAATTTTCATACCCATCAAAATCCCCATCAAAAATGATTTTGAATCATTAAAAGGTAGCTTGTTTTAAAGTAATTCTAACAAATGGCAAGTTATAAATATATGTAGCAATCATATTCAAAGTATTAACATATATAACACAACCGTAAATATAGCCAAATTTAGATTCAATTTTCAAATTCTATGACCATATTGTTGATAAGAGTATATTGACAGTAAATCACATTATTAATAGACTCTTATGGTTTTTGGGTGATAGATCAACTAATATTTACAATTTCTTTAAATATTGCTATATATATATAATTATTTTGAATTTAACCGCTATATGCTTAATTAATTCCGTATTTATGGGCTGATGCATTTATCCATCAAAATGGGCCCAATTTGCGATCCAATGAAAGAAGGGCCAAAAACCCAAACGGCTCACTAATATTTGGGCCTTAGACATTAGAATCGAACTATACTACGATACAAGTCCGGGAACTCAATGCTTTTACGTACCGATCAGCCAGAAGAGTAGGTGGCTCCTCCATGGCAAGAGAACACCACCGTGGCTGGTGACATCGTCGACGGACTTTGAACAGGGAGAGAGTTGCAGAGTTACAAAAGGTGAGGAGAAGAAGGAATAAACTCATCGGGATCGGCAATTCCACGTATCTTTCGGTTTTATCAATCGGCGGACAAGTATGAGCTTCCTTTTTGGCAGCCGGAAAACTCCCGCAGGTTCATAACCTTCTTGCCTTCTCAGATTATGTCTATTCTGGAGCTTTGTTCTTAATGATATTGTTCTTGCTTGTGATTAATTTTGAAGTCTCGAGTCTAATTGTATAAACTTATGTTTGATGCGGATGAAATACTGGCTTCTTTCCTTCTCAACTATGTACATGTAGAGCTTTGTTCTCGTGATTGCGTGATTTCGTGTATGAATTTTAAGTTTGGAGATCAATATGTAAACGTCATTTTCATTTGGATGAATCTCCTTTGGCAGTGATTTCATTACATGTAATTATACTAGTGATGTCGAGGAATCTAAATTTTCCCGTTCGTTATGATTTGTATGAGTAAATTCGTGCGTTCTACTCAATAGACGGCTGGAGACTGAAATATGTTTTGGTTTTCTGCGTAGAGCTTCTGCGGGAGAACAAGAGGATGCTTGATAAGTCCATTAGAGAAATTGAACGGGAAAGACAAGGCTTACAGTCTCAGGAAAAGAAGTTGATTGTCGAGATAAAGAAAAATGCTAAACAAGGACAGATGGTGAGTTGAGCAATTTAGAACTTGTCCTTTGACGTCAACACATTTTTAATCGCTACATTTCTGTAGCTCTGTAGTGGAAGTGTGCTTCTACATCGGATTCGAAATATAGCCTTCCAAATTCGTTTCTTTAGGAATGGCGATGGAATCTAGGTTGAATCCATCAATTCCGCACAATTTCCTTGATTTCTTTTATCTTTTTCAGGGAGCTGTTAAAATAAT
This sequence comes from Cucumis sativus, assembly GCF_000004075.3. NCBI lineage: Eukaryota > Viridiplantae > Streptophyta > Magnoliopsida > Cucurbitales > Cucurbitaceae > Cucumis > Cucumis sativus. Next base: position 21,818,909 of record NC_026661.2, on the reverse strand, counting down.
GGCCAAAGATCTTATCAGAACTCGGCATCAGATAGAAAAATTTTATAAACTGAAATCACAGCTCCAGGGTGTGGCTTTGAGAATTCAGGTATTCTATGTCAACCTTTCTCCAAAACTTATGCTACCTCTCATTTTTCATTTTCATGAGAGAGAGTATAATTGCTGCTGAAAATTATTCGTACGTATTTTTGGATTGCAATTTCTGATTTGAACTGCTAAGACACAGAAGTAGTTATTCCTGATAGATGAGCTTTAAAAGCCTCTAAACTAGCAATCTAGAGCTTGCAAAGCTTCATCCTATATGTATTCTATTGGTTTAAATTCTAATTTGGGTGCGCTTATATCTGTGCTAAGAAAATAAACATTTTACAAACTATAGTCTTCTTCTTCCCACATAATGGTAATTGTGATAGGTAACACCTTTTGGGCTAATGATTAAGTTTGTAGCAACATTTTAAACGAATTGCAAATATAGCAAAATCTACTAGTAGTAGACTTTATCAATGATAGATTTTTATTAACTATATGGTCTATCGCTATAGATTCTAAGAGTTGGATCTAAATTTTACTGTATTTTTTCAAAATGAAAATATTTTGGGTCTGATTACTATGTTTGCTATTGTCACTAAGAAGTAACGAAATGCTTTAGTATTAGTTTAATTTCACTTGCATCCTCTAATTTTGTTGTGGTGTAAAACGAAGATTTGAATAAAATTGGGATTAGAGGCAATATTGTTGGTAAATTGGAATTTGAAGTAGTTTGTTCAAATGACTTTTTAGAATACCTGCCCCTTGTTTACTTTTTATGGTTTTTCTTTCTTTTTCTTAGTACATTTTCATGGTTTATCTAATGCCACGGGGTCTTCTGGATCAGTGTCCATTGTGAATCTGTGATAGACTAAGTTTGTAAGAGAAGCTGTTGACATTAAACAACTATTAATTGTTCATTTTTCTTTTACATATATGCATTTTGAAGGAACTTTAACCTATTATTCAATTTTGTAAATATAACTTTTTTTGTAAGCATCATCCTCCACTGAACCCTTTCTTTTTGAGAGAATAAATATATATCTCATCTTTTTAGTCAATTGACGCATACAATTTATGCGTTGTGTTTATCCAAATTTATGCGTTGTGTTTATCCAAATTTATGCTTTGTGTTTATTCAAATTTTGCTCCAATTGTTTGCTTCCTGCAGACGCTGAAATCAACTCAAGCTATGGGAGATGCCATGAAAGGTGTTACTAAGGCAATGGGACAGATGAATAGGCAGATGAACTTGCCGGCATTACAGAAGATAATGCAAGAGTTTGAGAGACAGAATGAGAGGATGGAAATGACATCTGAAGTAATGGCAGACGCCCTTGATGATGCATTAGAAGGAGATGAAGAGGAGGAGGAGACAGATGAGCTTGTAAGTCAGGTGCTTGATGAGATTGGAATTGATATCAACTCAGAGGTAAACCTGCTTTACGCATACATCTCTTTTCATAATGGTTCATATATTGTCGTGTGAAAGCCTCTAATTTAAACACAATCGTGATCGCTTTCCGTTCTCTCCCACATGCAGCTTGTGAATGCACCCTCTGCTTCAGTGTCAGTATCAACTGCAAATAATAGGGTTGCACAAGCAGAAGCGGAAGATACTGGAATCGACAGTGATTTACAGGCTAGACTTGATAACTTGAGAAAGATGTAGGTTTCAATTATGATTAATAACACTTATAATATACATAATAAATCATGTATTACGTTTATATTTGAAGTCTATTCGGCCAAGCTTGTATTTGAATACATCGACGAGTATAATCTCTTGTTTGAAGAAATAAGAACGAATTTAGCACTTGTGATTAAGTTATTTATTCTCTCTTTTACAAATTTCAAGCCTTGAAGGAAAACGAAGGATTTGAATTGTTAGTATATGCTAGCATGAGCTTAACCATTCTATTTCTTTGTCAAATTGTTCTAGAACTAGAAGCATAGAAGCTTTCTGAGTGCATATCGGGATCTTCTTATTCCGATATGCATCAAATGTTAAACCATGTTTTCAGGTGACGCCTCCCTCTGACTTCCATGAGTAGAAGTCTCAATCTGGAGACTGTTGCTAATGGCGACTACCACCCCTGATGTCAACTCCCCATTAATACAAGCTACACGGCCAAGTGGAGTCCGGCAGAGCGGGCAGTTCGAATGTGAATACAGCCATATGTCGATACATGACGCATGAAAGACATGGTTGCAGGCAAGAAGCTCCCGTATGCATTCCCCATCTTCATAAGGTGACAAGCACAAAGCACATTCACTTGTAATATTAGTTTCTTCACTCTTGTTTTCTTTCTTGTACATGATAGTTGAGATCTTCATAAGATTTGAGTCTTCATATTTAATATTCTTAACGTTAGTCATCTCAGGCGAACGGCAACAGCAATTAAACCATCCCAGTATCATCGTAAGGTTGAAGAACAAGAGGGCTATAGACAGCGAGCAAATGATGGCAATGCCGGAGCAGATGAAGAGAACAGACATACGGAATGGGAAGGAAGTAAAATTGAATGCAATATTCAGCAAATTCGGAGCCCTTAAGTGTCGTGCTGAACCATAGCAATTGTATAAAAAGATGCTGCAGCTGTACGAAAACAATGAACGGCAAATCTTATGGACGAATTTACAAATTTGGCAATTGTTCCAGCCTTCCAGGTATTAATCATCTTCATAAAACGACATGAGAACTGAGTCATCTTTATTGTTTTTTTCTGTCATAGTTCATCGATTTTTTGCTGAGCTTGAAATATCTGCTTTGTCTATGTCCATCCTCATTGTATTTTTCAATCTCGTTGTTAATTTGGCTGCAGGCTTGGACAATCTCGCTCTATGAGCATTTATTTTATACTAGTTAGAACTAAGCTAACTTCTTTCTATAAGCTGTGTGAAATTTTGAAAACGTGATCTCATCTAAAAAAAACGAGTTCTAAACTTTGCATTTATAATTTTAAAAAGTAACATTGAAATAAAGCATTTGTAATAAGAAAACAGTGAAATAGAAGTGTTGTCCATCAAAACTATAAGAAAAGGTTGATAAAATGTCCATATCTACCTAAAAGAAAACAAAATTTGTTAATGAAAATTTAAAATTTTCAAATTTACTTTTACAAGCACAATTGCCTTACATCTGTAACTTCTTGTTTTTTTTTCGGGGGGTAATAAATCTGAAAAATAAATAGGAAGAAAATAGTGGTGATTAAAAAAAGCATAAATTAGAAAAAATTAACGAAATTTATGTAAAAAAAACGGTTTTAGTTCAGATTGGACAAACTTGTATAGAGAAAGCTTTTAACTCCAAATTATTTATAAAATGGCTCTTTCTAAGCTTCTTTTTTTCTTTACACCTTTGTGACTCCAAATTGAAAAAAAAAACATTAAAATAAGACCCAGTAAAAGATTTAGGCAAACAAAGTCATAAAAAAAACCCCCAAGAACCAATGGTTAAGAAGGGTCTCTTATGACACGTGCATGCAAAGATTAAGAAAATTCCTATAATTCTTGCCACCACCAGTAACAAACATTTTGTTGCCACATCATTTGGGTCCGTTTTTCTCTCTTTCTTCTTCTTCTTTTTTTTTTTTTTTTTTTTTGTACTTTCCATTTCTTTCTCGAGGGAAACAAAAATAAGATAAAAGAGTTTTGTGTATTTATTTACAACCGTCACGAGCATAGCGTGGAAGAACTCATCTCATGCATACTCCCACTAACTCCTCCACCACCCAGCTTGCCTTGCCCATGACTCGAGGGAGGAATTTGGGCGTGCATCTCAGCAAGCTCCCTCACCCGTAACAAGACCTGTGCAGGAATCGATATCGATGCATGTTTCCGAGAACTTATCTACATCATCATCATCATCCATGAGGACTTGAAGAAGAAGAAGAAGAATACTAAGACAAACAAATAACAGAAACTTTTGAAATCAAATGCTTCTTACCCCTTCATCAACAGGTGTCTGCACCAAGCTAGCTTTCAGCAGGTTTCTCCATTTATCCTATCAAAAAGAGAAGAAACCTATTTTGAGCTAAATTGTTGTAAGCAAACATGAACAAAGACCCCAACCGTTAATGGCTGATAGGTCTATATAACCTGGATAGGCACTTCCTGTGGTTTTGGGCCCTTTTTCTTTTTCTTTCCAAGACATGAGAAAAAGTAGAGTTTTAGCCACAAGTAATTTTTCCCTTTCAACATTAAAACTCCTACTCCTTCAATAGTAATGCTATACCCTAAACTGAGTGTGCTGTTTATATATATAAAAACAAATTAGGCATCCATCTATTGTCTTTTTCTTCATTATGGAAAATCCAAAAATCATATACCCTTGAACTCTTTCAATTTTAAAAATTAAGTGAAGAAATTGCAACTTATTGGTTCAATTTGTATTATTTGGAGGACCGATTTCTACAATCATGGCAAGTTTGAGGGTTTAAACTTTAACACCCATATAAGTTTGAGGAGAAATTGAGGATGAAATTGCAACTATCGCCTGATTTTTGCAAATGGCCCTTTTTCTTTATTCTTCCTTATCCTTAGCAATCTTGCCAAGAATTGCACTTATAAATATTTTCATGGATAGTTTGTGAGAAAATGCACCTTGAGATCAACTGACGTACGGTATGAGTATGATGAAAAAGATAGTTTCTTAATCTCAGACCACTTCCCAGCTCCGCATTTCGACACACCTTCTACTAATTTGATGACTTCAACAAGAGTCCAAGCACGATGATGCTTCCTCCTCATTCCACCTTTTGTCGTTGAAACAACCGCCGTGTTATCATCTGATACATTGTCAGAAGTGGTTTGCTTCTGCTCCAAATTCTTCTCTGCTTCATCTGTGACCGTAACTGAAGGACTCTGATCTTTCTCTGGAAGTGCAAACTAAGACAAAAGGTAGAACAATCCAGCAGTCAGAAGCCAGCCAAACAATTATTAAAATTGAGTAACCATAAACAATGTTTTTCCTATCCTATCCATATACTGAAGAGAGAAAAGACATTGACTTAAATAAGTCAAAACACTTACCACAAGGCCTACAACGTCTTTCCTCGGACGGCTCCTTCTAACCCTCGAAACACAGGGGACTTGAAAGCCAGATCCACCAAGAGAATCTAATCTTGTGATTACAGTTCTTCCTCCATCTGAATAAACCTTCTTAATAGGTCTTGCAATGGAATTCGCAGATACGCTGTCTGATATAGTATTTTTATTCATACTAACCACCTTTTGCACATACTCTCTTGATTCCACTTCAGAAAGTTCTTCAATATACCGCCTGGTAGGCTTCCGAACTCTTTTAACAGCAGCTCTCTCATCATGTTGACCTTCACTTCCATGATCAAGTTCCATATCCTCAGAGTGATGAAGGTCCTTGTTTTCCAAACTATAAGTGGATGGCGAAACTCTGCATTCAATATTCAAAGTTTCGGCAGTTGGAGCAGTGGACAGGCCCTCCACGTTTGGAGAAATTTCTTCAACAAACTTGCCTTCCTTAATTATAAAAGATGAGACTGGAATGTCGCATGAGTTGGTCAATCCCATGACAATTCTCCTCCTAAGCCACGACTTGTCTTTAACAGTAGTGTCTCTCCCAAAAGTCGCTTTGAAACATTCACGGAGTTCTCTAATTGAAAGATTATCCAGGCATACATCGCCCTTCAACAAGGAAAAATCAGGGTTAGACGTAGTGCAGAGGGCATCTGATGATTCAGACTCGACTGATTTATCTGGATGCTTTAAACAATCGCCTAGACTCCCATTTTCATTCACATGATTCTCCTTTAAACTTGGAGAAATTGAGTGAGTTATTTCCTGCAGAGAAATATTGGATTGGAGCTTTTCATCAATAACAGGCAATCTACCATGCTCATCAGAACCCTTCCTGTCTCCATTCACGTAAGCAGAAGCGTAGTTCGATGATCCACATGTTAAGCGAAGCCTCTCTTCCTGTTTCACCTTTTGCAAAACCTCCTCAATGTACTACAGGGTATTAAAAGGTACAATCAGTACAAATTAATGAATAATCAGTGATTCAATATTAGGAGAGAGAAACAAAATCTGTAAATTTTTTGTGAAGAGCGTGGAGGCTCGTCTAAGAAAGTTTCTTTTGCACTCCATGCAACAAGTCACAATGTTCAGCAAAAGAAAGCATTTCATTTCATAAGAAAGCAAATTTTATACCTCCAACCGGGCATTATAATCTGCAGCAGCTTCAAAGGTATCAGACTGCAGTAAACCTGGCGTATCTGTACAATATAGACATCACAACCCAAACTCAACCCCACCCCCAAAAAACAAAAAAGTAATCTTCTTAAGCTACGATAGTTACAAATTGCTAATCTAAACAATTCAACTCAAAAGTTATATAATTCTACTGCTATGCAAGATCATTAACAAATAGAATTTTAACAAGACTGGAAGGAGACTATTCCAGAGGTAGTAATAGATAGACAAAATAAAAATGAAATCATAGGTAACTAGTCTCTAATCACAATTTAAACCCACTCAACACAAAAATCACACTTCGAAGAATGGAAGTGCTGAATAAACATCTGTCCTAGAGGGAACACACTAAGGAGTAATTATAATAGCAAAAGAAAAGAGATGAAAAAAAGAAAGAAAAAGTCAACCATTCAAGACTTCTACATGAGGCTTCCCAAATAAAGTGCCTTCTTTGGGTATGCATCCTACAATTTGTCCTGCATCTTCCACTTTTTCATTCTTGTCGTCTTCAAGTAAGTCCTCAACCTCCATTACCTCATCATCTGTGGCAGGAACAAATCTCCCGTCACCATCAACCTAAATATGACATACAGAACTTCATGAGAAACTTAAACAAACACTAATGTGGAACCAGAAGGAAAAAGAAAAGGAAAGTAATGCTATCACTGGAATTCGATTACAAAACCAATGAAATGATCGGATCACACTTCTTCTTCCACATATATTGACAATTTTCAGAAAAATTACCAAAGCGGATTTAGGTTGCGTTGTTGCATATTGCTATACAAACAATTTTGGAACATTTTGTTTTGCCCATTACGCTAGACCAAAGTTATGGTACTACCTGATATGTTACTAACTCACGATACATATGAATGCTTGCTATTTAAAACAGAACATGGATAACAAGAAGCTTCAACTTCTTTGATCCTTTTTTTTTTTCGGAAGGGGGGAGCTACAAATTTATTCAATCTCCTTTCTTAGTCCTCACAATATGAAACACATTTACTTTTAGACATCCATTTGGTACCTTCATCAATTGACATCTCTATGAGAACGACGGTACCTTTAACCTGCATATAGTACTCCAATCAGAATGATGCTCTCAGCTAAGGGCTTATGAAGCCACCAATCAGTAACTTAATAATATGGATAGATTGCACCAAAAACAGTTCAAAACCTAGACGTTATATTTAATTTCAAGGTAGATAGATTATACTTGGGTATAACTTTTACATTATTGTACCATAAGAACAAAAATGCAGAATTAGCACCAGTAACTGAAGAATCGAAATTCTTTCAAAGAAGAAAATCAAGAACGTTCAAAAACTTCAAAGTTCAATCAAAATAAGAGAAAGAAGATACCCTGACAAGTTTGTACACAACTGGGTCAGCGATTTGATTTGGGGACAGAGTGGAGCCATCCTGAGTAGCCCCGCTTTCAACAATCTTCCTTTCATTCTCCACAATTCCAACCTCTGTTTCCATGGAAAATCCACCACATGCAACTAAAATACATAAACTGAAACCCCCAAAAACAGACAAGAAATAAATACATAAATAAATAAGGAAACAAAAACTTCGTCTGTATCAAGACAAAAACCACTCCATCAAACTCATGTAACTCAAACTCACTCCTCCATCAATAACCATAAATTAACGAATCTTTAATTCTCTCTAATACAAACAAAAATTCATTTCCAATTAATCAGAAACCCCAAAATTTCAAAAAAAAAAAAAACAATAAACAAACCAACCAAGATAGCTCCTATGTTGATTCTACTACACCGAATTCAAACGAACTAGTCACAAATATAAACAGGTATCAAAGAAAGATACATTAAACACTGATAAAAACGACAAAACAGAAGAAAATAAGCAGAGAAAAAAGAAATTTGTCGCGGCTTAGACTTACCATAGAACTAAGTGAAGGCCGAGTTGACTCGGCAAGTGAAAACGGGGAAAATCAACTGAAAGAGACAGTACTGGAGTTATTCAACGAAGCTATTTTTCACACTCCAACAACCAACAATGGGTTAATCGAGAGAGAGAGAGAAAATCAAAAAGAAAACCGGAGAGATTGAGAGAGGAAGAGAGTTGTGTAATTGTGTAGAGGAATTTAGAATTGTACGTGCAAACGAGATAGGTGGGGGGGTATCTCGTTTTCTATCTATCTTGTGGGCTTTGCTTCTTCATCACGCTGATTTTCTACTATGCACAACCGGACTCCACAAGGTTTTCTCAATTCCATTTTAATTGTTAACACTCGAGTCCGAAAACGGTTCGTTTCGTCGCAATTTGTTCACACGTGCTTATCCTTTCCTCATTCTTCGGGTGCACTCAAGTTTGGGCTCCGACCCAACATGTGAGTAAACTCACAATTGAGCTCCTCAATATGGGCTACGGCCCAACATGTGAGTATACTCAAAATTGGGCTCCTCAATATGGGTTACCGCCCAACATGTGAGTAAACTCAAAATTGGGCTCCTCAACATGGGCTACGGCCCAACATGTGAAGCCAGAGTAGATCTTCCATGCATTAATCAGCCTCTGATTATATAACAGAATTAGTGAATGTAATCAAATTTATATCTAATTCATTAGATTAATCACGATGAATTCCAGGTTTATCATATTAGTAATTAGCAATTGGTCACCATTTGAGAGTGAAAATCGTGTCAATAAATCACATTAATGTAATGATTTAATTTTTAAGACCAATAGTATGCCAAAGTCTTTCATCAAAAGTTCATATCTCCACTTCCAAACTTATATTGGTAAGAATAGATAACAAACTCGAAACAGAGAAACCAAATCGAAAATTGATACAATAGAGGTGGGAGATTTTTGGCTAATGTTACAAAGTGAAATAAGATTGAACATTAATTAAAGCACTAGGTGATATGAGATAAGAGTAAATTTACGAAGTTTGTGTGAATACTTTTGTAACAAAAACAGCCCAAAATCAAAACTCAAAACAGAAGAAAACGACTTCAAAACTTAGAATTCCATATTCTGAAAGAAATGACATTATAGTAAGCAACACTACACTACTTCCTCCCTCATGTCTCTCATCATCTCTTAAGCTGCTCCAACTTCAATCTCGGTCGTGGGGATAACAGCCACAGGCCTGATGAAATCCTCTTCCTCTTTGGGAGAATGGATGGTAACCAAATCTGGAAGAGGCGTCGGTGGACCTTGCTTACCCTTAGGATCCCAATCAAGCATGATCTTGACCTTGATACCCAAAACACCCTGTAAAGTGATGAAAATGAGACACAAATTTAATGAACAGAAGCACCCACAAATGTGATTCGAGAAAACAGAATGCTAATACGAGCAGGCAGCTATGAAGCCACCTCTGCATTTGAGATCATACGGAACTGACCTGTCTAAGGAGAACGTGTCTCACAGCAGAGTCGATGTACTCTTTCACTGGCTGTCCAGATGAAATCATGTAACCATCCTTGAATTTCATGGATTTTGCACGCTGAGCTCTCAGCTTACCACTAACAATAACCTGCATGATTCAGAATACAAGTTCATAAAAACATAACCAACTAGATAGTTGGTTCCATCAAAACATTGAGAACAAATACCATAAAGAATTAGAATTCACCTCACATCCTTTAGCTCCACTCTCCATGACAAATCTAAGCACACCATAGCAAGCCCTAGAAAAAAAATGAAAAAGTAATGCTTAATAGGAGTGGTTGCCCAAATAAGGCGCTTAGTATGTTATGATGAGTTCCAAACCAAGTAATCAGTATCCAGAAAGAAATTTTTCATAGTTACGTCATCACACACCTAGATAGATCGAAAGTTTCAAATCAAACTAGAAACTACAACACATCTCAAAATTATTGCATTGATGATTTCTACTATATACCTTCTCACAGCAAGGCCTCCTAGAAGCTTGTAGCGAAGAGACTCAGCTTGAGCAATGGCACACAGTCCTCTGTTGTTGACCTTCTCAGCATATAGCTCAACACTGTTTTCAGGGAACTTGAAACGTTTCTGAACAACAGATGTCAATTCTCTGATTCTCCTTCCTTTCTCACCTAAAGTCACAATTCAATTTCCAGTCAAACACCGGAGCCAAGCACATTAATGAATGAGAACGCCTAAATGAGATCACTCTACATGTAATATGAAGAGTTCACTTCAAAGTATGCAAGATGGTTTAAACACATTGGCATTGTAGGTAAGATCAACATCCATATTCTCCAATGATGATGCACTTCAAGACTATAATTAAACATAAAGCGCCAATAACATCCCAAGAGAAACTTTCAAACATGAGAAGTACCAAGCACCAACAAACACGGTTGAACTGTACATTTTATTCAACCACGCAATGACACTTCAAAACAATTGCCTACCCCTGTCTAAGATTCTACAAATTCTACAATTCCAGATTCAACGTCATAAGAATTACATTACATTCGAATTAGAGATAAATAACAAAATCAGGAATTTGAGGCAGAAATTTGAAGTTACAGAAATGAGCAGGAAAACAAAAGACACTCGTAATGGTAGATTGATAATAAACAAAAACTGCACAATCTTCCCAAACATATCCCCATAATTCGCAGGAATAATATCAACGCAACGAGGATAATAAAAATCTCTTACCAAGAACATTCTGAGTGCGAGTGGCCCTAATGATGATCTCAGTACGCATAGGTGTAACCCTAACCTCCACTCCGGAGTATCCATCCTCTGCAAGCTCTCTGGTAAGAACTTCGTTAAGCTCAGCAAAGAACACCCCATCAGCCACAAACTGTGCCGGAATGAATGGAATAAGACTCGACAACATCAAAATGGGAAGAATACTTTGTACCTCGTGAAAAATATAAGATGAAGATACGAATTCGATACCAACCTTTCGCTTTTTGCTCATCTGAGTAGCCATGACTGGTTGGTGGTGGTGGTTCTGTCGCCGTTCACCGCTGTTCTGCTTGGACTCTAGGTTGAAGATGAAGAAAACCCTAAGAAACGCTGAGAATTTGAGAGACGCAGATATCCTCGAATGAAAGGCTTTAACGTCTAATATTGGGCCTTCAGCTTTCTTGCAGGCCCAAGAAATATATATCGAATGAAAGGCTTTAACGTCTAATATTGGGTCTTCAGTTTCCTTACAGACCCAGCAAAAGTTAGTGGGCCGAATGAAAAATAATCGAATGATGATATTTTTAAAAAATCGCAAATATAGCCAAACTACTAATATAATGTACCAATATTTACGATATGTTCTATAAGTGATATACTTCTGTTTTTGATAAAGTTTGACAAATTTTATTATATTTGTAACTTTTTTTAAATGTTGTTATATACTTAATTATTTTGAATATAGTTGCATTTGACTTTGCTATTTTTACAATTTGTGTAAGGAATGTTTGCAAAAAAACAAAAAATTGATAATAGGACCTATGTCATTACATATTTTAAATTACAAAAGTATGAAATTGGTGGACTAAATTTTGTGATAGTATTTTCGATAATCGTCTGATATTACTAACTCATTTCTGTTAGATTCGCAATTTGCAAAAGAAGAAAATGTGATGTGGTGTTTTTCTAAAATGTTTTTGCCATTATGCAATTTTCATTTGTTTAATATGTTGTTGTATACTTAATTACTATTCTTAGAATTGTCCTCCATTACAATTACCATTTCATAAATAAGTTTAAAAGATTCTATAAATATTTTGATTGGATTGTTAGAAATACTCATATTTAATTCAAAGTGTCATAATTATTTTAAATAAAAGTATAAAATTACATGAGAAACATTTCAAATATATTTTCAGAATCAAAATTTCTTTATAACTTGAGAACAAATAAGTCTATTCTTATCAATACGGTCACTAAAAATACATAATTTTAAAACTCGAGGATCAAATTGATATATTTTTCAAAGTTGGGGGACTGAAAAGTATTTTTTGGTTTGTTATCTTGACTGTGACACACAAGATGGTGAAAGAGAGAAGGGTAGTATCGAAATTTCATATTGTTATCCCCTCCAAATAGCGGGAAACGGGAAGTGGTTGGTGGAGAGCAAAGAAAGTGAAAAGAGAAAGGTTTGTGCCAAATGCTCAGCAATCTTCTTCTCCATTCCATTGTTCCCACCCCTTCTTCCGAACTCAATCCATTTCTCAAATGCCGAAACTCCTCTCCCCTCTTCCTCGTCTCCACAAGGCACGAACGCGTTCGTTGCTTGGCCAAGAAGAAGATCGGATTCATGGATCAAATTCTTGACTACATTGAAGGTGCAGACAGGAAAATCTCCTGTTTCATCAGTTTGTTAATTTTATCATCTTACTTCTTTCTAACTTACTCTTACTGTTGGTTGTGTTGTTTGATTTTAGGCGGTCCCAAGTTAAGGAAATGGTACGGGGCGCCTGACCTTGTTTCTAAAGATGAATCTGCTCTTAAAGACGAGGATGGATTTTCCGGTAATGTGTGTTGAACTAATTATTATTATTATTACTATCATCAGTTTGGGATTGAGTTTGTTTCTTTAGTACAGAGGAAGGTACGATCAGGGATGCAGTTTTGGTGACTGATGGGGATACTGAGATTGGTCAGGTGTGTTTTCTTTTGCGTTTTTTCACTGAAGATTTTGTAAAGAAATTATGACGAGCATTGAACTCTATTCGTATGGAATTGAAGATATAAACATTATGATTTATGTAAGCAACTGCTTGGAAGAAGCTGTTATGGATCCAACACCAGAACAGTTAAATATCTCACTCTATTTAAGGCTAGACAAGTTACTCTTCTCATTAACAATTGACTTTTAGATAAAACTCTGTATCATCTAATAGTTGCGTCTTCAAGCCACGAGGTGTGATATGTGATCAACTACTGTAATACCTACCTTATGCAGATGGTGATATTATCGTTGATTGTGAAAAAAGCCAGAGTGAAGGCGTTGGTGAAGGATAAGAAGGCTGCCCTTGAAGCTTTTGGATTATATGTTGAGGTGGGTTGGATTCAGATTAGAGGAACGTTGCTTGTAGAATGTATTTAATATGCTATATTTGCTGTTAATCCCATCTCTTCTGCGTTTTTTTTCCTTCCCCATCTCAAATGAACTATTGGTTTTTTTTTTTTTTTGAATTCATGTGCAAAGCCAGTAGCCGGTGACATCAGAGATGGGCCATCATTGAAGAAAGCTCTTAGAGAAGTCCGCACTATAATATGCCCAAAAGTATGGATAATCAATTTCAATGTATTATTATTGTCCCCTAAATTTTCCCTCTAGCTTTTATTTGAAAATGCTCGAGGCAACATGATTTATCATTTTTTAATGTTCCCATCAACTATAATGCACATTTAGGTTTCTTACTCCATGGCATTTAATCTTACTTTTCTTGAGATAATATTTAAGAAGGAACAAGTGGCATGGATATAGAAATCGACTCGGTGATGAACATGGACATAAGATGCAGAACGTGTGGATGAAAATATCAACCATGTCGTAGAGGTTCCATTATAAATATGTTAAAGATAAGCATTCCCATGTGATGGGCAGTTTTAACTGCTACAAATTCTGGTTCATCTTACGGTTCTGGATAAATTCCTTCATGGGTTTTCCACTATCAGGATAATTAACGATATGGATATAACTATATAAGCTTACATTTAATCTCAGGTTAGAAGCATGAGCATGCATTTGAATTCCTTAAGCTCAAACTTTCACGCAGATACATTGAGCCTTATTGAAGGGATGTATGATGGTTATTGACTCATGAGGTTTGTTAATAATCATATCACCAGGAAGGATTCTTATCCAGTGCTGCAAGCCTGAAAGGGGTGCAACATATAGTTCTCTTATCCCAGGTATACATCCAGTTCCCTGTCCTTCCCCCGTCTCTTTGGCATACACAAATATGTCGACAATAAATACTGTGTTGGTATGGACATGGCAAGAACCGATCCTTCAATCTATATTCATTGTCTAGACTTAATAAGGTTGCAGTTATCCAATTATAGAAGTGCTAGTGGTGTCCAAGCTCTTCTTAAAGGCAATGCAAAAAAAATGGCTGAGCAAGATGAAGCAGTTCTAGTGGCATCAGGAATTCCTTATACCATCATACAAGCTGGCTCCTTGCTAGATACGCCTGGTGGGAATCAAGGATTCAGCTTTGAAGAGGTTATTCTTCTGTCTTAAATGCTTCTTTATTAACAGCTATCTGATATAGTCAATAACCGATCCAAATACGGCTGATTTATTTATTATCTTTTGAGGGAGTGTATGGAGCTTCATTTGCGATGCCTTGTTAATTTTTGCATATAATGATATAATGAATCGTTGTATTGCGTTTTTGGTGTTATTCTTCAGGGTTGTGCAACTGCGGGAACTCTCAGCAAAGAGGATGCCGCCTTCATTTGTGTAGAAGCTACTGATGTGATTCCTAAAGGAGGGTTTGCATTTGAGGTTGGCAAAGTTAATCTTTATGTCCAACGCCTATGATTGTTTTTGATAAATTTCATCACTTGAAAATCTGAGGCAAAGGTATCCATTACCTGTGAGATGGGATTTAAGGGTAAATTTGCTAGGACTTTTACAATGATGAGAAGTATTTTGAGTTTTCCAAGAGCACTTTTCAAAGTCCTTATAGGTTAAAACTTAAGGGTCACTAACCAAAGTAAATAGTTATTGGACTGAATGAATGAGTTCAAACCATATTGGTTATCTATCTAAGATGTAATATTTTGTATTAGTTCATTTAGAACCAAATTAGATATAATATTTTGTATTAGTTCATTTAGAACCAAATGTAGTAGAGTTAAGTTGCGAGATAGTCTAGGAATGCTTACATATATACCAACAAAGAAAACTATACCCCTTGGGATTACAAAAAAGATGTTATTAAAAATTTCTAAAGCTATTTAAAAAAATAAGTCAAAGAATGCAAAACGAATAGTGTTTTCTTCAAAAGTCATTCCAAACTCACTTAGATTGAAATAGAATCACAAATCTAAACATTTCAAATAGCTTCCTCTATGCTATATTTGATGGAGTATTTTGTAATTTCAAATTTTGTGTTCCATGTATGTTACAACAGGTAGCCAATGGAAATGAACAAGTTTCAGATTGGAAAGTGTGGTTGACAAGATTACTAGAGAAAACAGAGCAGCTTCAATGACCACATGCTTAAGATGTATGAATATACCTTCTATCACCTGCTATTGTCCGATCTTGATATTTCCATTCTTTACATTTGTGATTTAGCTTAAGAAATAGCTTTTTTCTTTTGCAAGCAAAAATTCCATTAATTCATCAGCTGCCAAAACCCTTGCTTCCCCTTGGTCCGGGATAAACTAGATGTTACGTAATAAAGTTAAATGACTTAGTTGTTACAAATTTGGAAGTGAACTTTTTTTTTTTGGGAGAAAATCAATCCATGTCCTCAAATAATTGAAAATTGATAATTGTATCAACAAAAAAACTAAAAATATTAGCGGTAGATTTATTAAAGCTCTCCTCTGTTATGATTTTTTACTTTCATAATTTAAGGTATATTGTAGAGAAATGTTGAAATTTAATTATTAGACATCACTCATTTACTTTTGCTTTTATGTGTGTTTTTTTAATACAGGTGGAGTCATAGAAATTAAAACTTACAACCTCGTTAGGAGGGGTACATGCCAATGACCATTAACTATGTTTACTTTGACATATTATAAACTCAAGTTAAATAATTACAAAATTAGAAGGTTTTATTTAATCAAAATCTATCTTCTCCAAATTTTCCTTACATTGCATAATACACTAATTCAAAATTAGAACCTTCAAACTTTTATTAATCAACCACTTTCAATTTTTAGATATTCTTTTCTTTCAAAATTGTCTTTACATTTACTCCGTTGTTTCAATTCATAAATTTGACAATTGAAAAAGTCTACACACATTTGAAAATCTCTTCATGGACATTCATAAAATATGTATGTTATGAAAATGGGTAATTATAATGGATGGCCATTTGAAGAATAATAACTAAGGATATAACAACATTTAAAAAAAATTTGTGAATATAGTAAAACTATCGCTGATAGACTTGTATCAGTGATAGACTCATATGATTTATTGATGATAGATAAATTTTTACAACATGATCTATCAGTAATATAATATAATTTGATAAATTTTGCTATATTTGCAATTTTTTTAAAATTTTACTATATACTTAGTTATTTTAAATTTAATTACTAAATTCGTAACTATTGCTATAAAAATTCAAGAGCTTAATTCATTCAAATTAAAAAAAGAATCATACGAAATTGGTTAACAAACTTTGAAAAATGGGTGCAACTATGTACATTCATAACACTTCAATAATAAATATTATTTTGTCTCTTCCTTTTTATCTATTTTGCACATTCATCACAAAAAATTATTTTACTAACTCTAAATCTCAAACAAGTAATTCCAACTTTACCATAACTCAACTCCCAATCCTAAAGTGTAAGTTTATAAATTAATACTTAATCGTTATGCACGAAAATATCAGTCATCACGATAGGTGAGTTGAGGAAATTAATTCATTTCGAGATCCAATACGGGAATACTCACAGTAATCAATCGTACGCTCTGATCGAACGTACAGGATGAGTCCACGTGTATTGATCAAACCCATTTGCACAAAAAATGATATATGACCCACCCATAAAGCGGTCCATCAGATGACGTGTACAAATCCTACTGATCGTTCTTTCAACACTTCGTTCATCTTCCTCCTCCGCCCTCGCTTCCCCGTTCCTCTTTCCTTCTTCCCCTTCGGATTCAGCCGTTTCTTTGCAAATTCCGATGCAATTTTTGCCATGAATTAGTTTCTCCATCTTTGTTCAACCTTCAATTTCAATGGCAGACAGTACTTCGTCGCCTAGACCGGTTCAACCGAACCCGATGGACCCTTCACCACCACCGCCGCAACAACAACCGCAAGTTCAACCTTCAACAACCGCTATTCCTCAAAATTCATCAAATCCGTCAAATTCCTCTGTGAATCCTCCCATTCCATCTCCTTCTGCACTTGTTCAATCGCCTTCGATTGACCATTTACATCCGCTAGCTCAAATCTCTTCTCCTCCTCTTTCGCACATCTCTCTTCCGCAAAATCAACAGCAACAGCCACAGCAACAGTTGAGTCCTGCGGTTGGATTGGATTACCAGCAGAAGCCTATACAGCAGCAGCAGCAGCAGCAACAACAACAACAGCAACAACAGCAGCAATTGGTGCAACAACCTCAGAATGCGAGTGCGATGACGAATTTCCAAATCCAGCAAGCTTTACAGCGTTCTCCTTCTATTTCTCGGTTGAACCAAATGCAACCACAGCAGCAACAGCAGCAGCAACAGCAGTTTGGGATGATGAGACAACAATCGGGGCTTTATAGTCAGATGAATTTTGGTGGGGCTTCTACAAACCAGCAGCAACAACAACAGCAGCAACAGCCTAACCAACAACAGCAAATGGGAACTGGGAATCTGTCGCGGTCTACATTAATCGGTCAGGGTAACCATTTGCCCATGTTGTCTGGAGCGGCTCAGTATAATTTGCCGTCACAATTACTGGCTTCGGTATGTACTGAATTCTTGGTACTCGTTGGTCTTAAATTGGTAGTGAAGCTATTTTGGTGTTGAGATGTTGTTAGACAGTATTGAGAATTCGTTTTTCCCCCATTTGAAGTGGAGTTGAAGAGCTTTCCAGGAATGAGTTTGGCTCTTCGGTGATGGGTTATGCCTCAGTAGTTGCCTTTTACTTTTTAATTACAATTCTAAGTTCTTAATTTGTTGACTTATTTTCTTCTTTTTTTTTTCACTGAATCCAAACATTTTGTGTAGTCAAAGCAGAAGGCTGGATTAGTTCAGGGTCCACAATTTCAGTCAAGTAACTCTCATGGGCAAGCTTTGCAAGGAATTCAAGCAATGGGGATGATGGGGTCAATGAATTTGCCCTCACAACTAAGAGCTAATGGCCTTGCCTCGCCGTATGCCCAACAGAGAATAAACCAAGGTCAAATAAGGCAGCAATTATCTCAACAAAGTTCACTCACCTCTCCACAGGTTTATTGGCAACACACCTTTGCTCTGTATCTAATGTTCTTTACTACAATAATGAGTCTGTCTGAGCTTTTATTTCTACATTCGTATTGTTAAATTTCTATATGCCAAATTTGAACCAGGGCAGGTTAATGCTTTGTTTGGTTACTTTGGTCATTGCTTGGATATTTTTTATGCAGTTCATCAACCATATTAGTTTATTGACTCTATTAGAAGTGTAGTACTCTGTCTTTTATCCCATATAACTTATTTTTGTAATGCTAAACATTCATTGCATTACAAATACTGCTCATTGGGCATACTAACGTACTTATCAGTACATGTCTCTAATTTCAGGTGGTGCCCATTAACACTCCTTTTTATATTTTGGTCCATGGCATTACTCTATTTATTGTCATAATTGCTGATTTGTCTGTCATGTTCTCTAACTCAATCCGGTCAACTTTGGTATAGCAGTAATTGTAGTATCACTTTATTACTTTAATGCATAGGTTAATGTGCTAATTTGACTTGATAATCATACTATACAATCTTGCTATTTTGTTTTGTGTGTAGCTACTAGCAACTGTAAAATTGCGGGCATGATTGTGACACCCAATCAATTTTATTAAATTGCAGGTTCAGAACTTACCGAGAATGTCAAATCTTGCATTTATGAATCAACAATTGACCAATTTGGCTCAGAATGGGCAGCCAACCATGATGCAGAACTCTTTGCAACAGCAACAGTGGCTAAAGCAAATGCCATCGATGTCTAATCCTGGCTCACCTTCATTTCGTCTGCAGAGGCAACAAGTCTTGTTACACCAGCAACTGGCTTCGTCTAATCAATTGCATCAAAACTCCATGTCGTTGAACCCTCAACAATTTCCTCAGATTGTACAGCAACAGTCATCCATGGGACATCAACAGTTGCATCAACAACATCAACAGCAACAGCAGCAACCACAGTCACAACAACAACAACCACAACAACAGCTACAACAGCAGCCACTTCATCAACAACAGCAGCTACTTCAACAAGCATCACCACAGCAATCTCTGCAACCAGTATTGCATCAGCATCAGCAGCATTCTCCTAGAATAGCTGGACTTGCGGGCCAGAAATCTCTCAGTTTGACTGGATCACATCCAGATGCCACAGCATCTGGCGCTAGTACACCGGGGGGAAGTTCAAGCCAAGGGACAGAGGCTGCAACTCAAGTCCTTGGGAAGAGAAAGATACAAGATCTGGTTTCACAGGTTCTGCCTTGACTTATCACATCTCTTGTTTACTCAATGTCTCTAATGTGCTTTTTTGTTTTTTTAATTTTGTTCTCACTTTAGTTGAAATTCGAATATCTGCAGGTAGATCCACATGGAAAGCTGGAACCTGAAGTTGAAGACCTTCTCTTGGAGATTGCCGATGATTTTATCGATTCGGTGAGACTTCCTAGTACTACTACTATTTCCCTATACTTGATTGTTCATTTCCACCCAATATCTTACACACACTAAAGTAACTGCATATGTGCTGTAATCAATGGTCAATATCAGTACGCATCAAGAGTTAGTCTTTCACTATTGAAGCACTATGTTCTATTATATCAAAACATATATAATAGAAGGTCAGTTAAAACAAATCCGCATCATGTCATAGAGGATCACGTTGAAGTATTTCCCAAAAAATAGTATGCTATTCTATGACACATTAATCACCAGGAAACTATGTTTTTGGAGTATTGATCCTCATTTTGGTATTATTCTCTTTTAATCTGTCGAAGTCCAAATATTTGTTCATCTTATTTCATTCTAGACTGATGTATTTATTCATTCTGTTGACTTGGCGATTCTGGTGCACCACAATTTTATCATACTCCTTATATCTGAAACTATTCAACTATTTCTCTGATCATTGTTGTTAAAACGAAGGTTATAATTTAAACTTGAATTTAAAAAAAAAAACTCAAGTTGTATGAAGGTAGTAGTTGGAGGGGTCTGGTCAGTGGCCACTAGTTTGATATGCCCTGCCTTTAGCTTTATTACCCTTGACTACTGCTCATTATTACACAACATCATTATTTGTATCAGCATATAATTTATAGCGAGAAATAAAAGAATGTACAAGAGCAGACAAAAAACTAGCTCACCACTAAAAATCCCAAACTAATTACAAGAATGAATCCCAGTCCAAGAAAATGAGGTCAAGTTGGTAAATACAAAAAGTCAGATTAACAGACCTCTCAGGCCGTCTAAGGTTCCTCTTGAGTCAATGCTGCACATTATGGTAAACAAAGGCGTGCAAGGAACTCTTCCCTTGTCCTAAAAAGGAGGGTTCAAGAAAACCTCTTGAATCATGGAGCAACACTCTCTGTTGTGAGCTAGTACAGCCCTACATGTCCAGAATAAGAGCTCCTCCTTGCTCATGATTAACATTTTAGGCAGTGGCTTTTTATATTTTCCATTAACGATAAATTGCTGTGCCTCATTAGTCATTAACATTTTAGGGCCCTGTTTTTTGGTTTTTTACCCCATTTAATAAGTTGGTCAGCCCATGAGTGAACGGAGTGGTATATGTCTTCTTTTGGACTGATCAGTATATTCCTCTGTCATTTATCTGTTTAAGAGAAATATGTCAATACTCCCTTGTGCTCATTATTCTCCCTTCTTTCTCACTAAGACGCTGGTGTGGACACCTTTAATTCCTTCTAAAATCTACGTGTTCTTATTAAAAGCTATTTTCTCATCATTGCCCCCTCTTACCATTTTGATGTTACAAACAAATCAAGTGGACTGGCTTTAGGGTCCTTTTGGTGGACAATTTTCGTAGCTGTGTGTCTTGATTATTATGTTTCTTCTATTGCAATATTAAGTTTATAGAATTGCCTGATAATTCATGTTAATATCATGACTCATTCATCATTTACTAAGTTTTTTCTTTCTTTGATGCCATACAGGTTACTACCTTTTCATGCAATTTGGCAAAACATCGAAAATCCTCAACTTTAGAATCCAAAGATTTATTGCTACACTTAGGTGCGTACTACTTTCCTTGGTCTTTTGTTTTTTTACTTGATTTCTTAAATGCCATGCACCAGGAGCATATGACTCCCTTTTCTGATTTCAAACTTAGATCTTAGCAAGTTTTTTAATTCATTTGTGATAGTTATGAGGTAATAAAAAAAATGTCCGAGTGCGAGCATGATAATTGGTAAAGTGAAAAAATGTTCAGCTATTCTGTTCTAGATACAGGGAGGGAAGTGGGAACAATGCCACCTTAATTATTGACAATAAAATGAAGAATGAAAATATTTTGTTTCTGAATAAATATCCACTAGCATAACATATTAGTGATGATTCAAACTAAAAGCACTGGTTACCAGTTTCTTTATTCATCGTGTTTGGTAGTTATGGTAGGTATTGTATCTTATACTATTGGACAAAGCTTTACCAATCATAAATTGTGGATAATGTGCAGAGAAGAATTGGCAGTTGAACGTTCCTGGATATTCAAGTGATGAGTGGAAGAATCACAACAAAAATGTAAGAAAATTATATTATTCTCTCTAAAACATCATTCTATTCTCTCCTCTAAAAAATCATTCTGTTTCAATTCAACTTTCAAAATTTTCGTTTTAGTTTAACCATATTGAGTTTTTTTTTTTTTTTTTTTAATTTTAAATTATCGTAGTTATCATCAAGTGATGTCCACAAGAAACGATTGGACATGGTAAGTTGAACTTATCTGTTCAAGTGTTTGCTCCATTTCTTCTTTTATCATTTGTCTCCAATTTTCTCTTCTGGGGTTTCATCAGATACGCATATTGAAGGAAGCATCCTGTGTGGAAACAAATGTAAACAGCCCTAAAGAGATGGTACGACAAGGGGTTGGAATGTCCATTGGTCCCAACACTCTAACAAGGCCTTCACCGAGTTCAGAACAACTATTATCACAAACGGCTGGTTCACAGTTGCTGCAGCAAATGATGAGGTTTTAGTGTATTAACTACGTTTGAAACTAATGCTTGGTAGAGATCCCAACTACTTGGTGAATAACCAACCCCAGTGTCAGTTCAGGGATACAACAAATAAAATGAGATTTAGAGGATGCCATATCAGAGGGAGCCTGGACTGGACATCTGTGTGGAGTGGAGTGTGATGATTTTTAGTGATACGTCTTTCGGAATCAATTTTTTTAGGCTGTATAATATGAAGATGTATTATCTGGAACACGGGCGTAATGTTAATTGTACAAAATATTTGGCAGGTCATATTAGTATAGGCCTTTTAAGTATTGTTGTTGTCTACCATGGACATTTTCCAATTTATGATTGATAATCTTTACAATCTCGAGTCATATGAAGTTTGTTGATCAGGATCATAGCACAATTATTACAAAATGGAATAGAAGATATGATTTTTCACCCCCCCTCTCCATTCCCATCCCCCCCTTTTAAACTGTTACATTACAAAACTTGTTAACTGTTGATTTTCCAGATGAGGGAAAGGGCCTACTTGTCTTGTACAGAAAATTCATCCGTGGTGATAAATGCTGATGAGCTGAACCGAACGTGACAGTAGGGGTTTCTTCTAGGCCACAAAGCTCTAAGCCATTCATGGTGCGCATGTGATACAGAGAGGCTTGATAGAGCCCCTTCACCTTGGTCCTTAGCTATCTAAAAATTGGCTTCTTATGCTGATTATCCTCTTCCCATGTGCATTTGGTCCACTCCACTTTCTTCGTTGTATATCCTTGGGTTATTCCTGAATGGTAAGCACAATATCTTTTGCTAATTAATCCCTCTTTTTATCCTACTTGCCAACTGTACAAGATGAGCAGAAGAAGAATTGCCCAATCATAAGGTCATTAACTGCAAAAAAGAGAAAATTTATTTCTTTCTCTGAGAATCTGATCTTCTTGAGAGTTCATTGACAGCCACATGCATCTCAAAATCAAATGCTGCGTGGCCCTCATCCATACATTCATCAATCTTCCTATCCTGCTATTGGAGTGAATGTTACTTCAACTTGCAGGAAGCTAAACTAGTACTTTCTATATAAACCCTATGAAACTTATCAAGAAACTACACCATCCCAAAAAGGAAACAAGAGTGAACAACTAGACGACTCACCCCAAAAAAATGCTTCACTCCCTACTCATCATTTCCCTCCTCTTCTCTCTTTCCAATGCAGCTGTTCAAGACTTCTGTGTTGCCGACCTGAAAGGCCCACAAGGGCCAGCAGGGTACTCCTGTAAGATCGCCAGTGTCGTGACTGCAGACGACTTCGTATTTTCAGGCTTACGTGCTGCTGGAAACATATCGAGTCTAATTAAAGCTGCAGTCACTCCAGCATTTGTAGAGCAGTATCCAGGAGTGAATGGCCTCGGTCTCTCTGCTGCTCGGTTAGACTTGGCACCGGGTGGTGTTATACCACTCCACACACACCCAGGAGCTTCGGAATTGCTACTTGTGACGCAAGGTATTATCGAGGCTGGTTTTATCTCTTCCGCCAACGCTGTCTACGTGAAGACACTGAAAAAGGGAGACCTTATGGTATTCCCACAAGGGTTGCTACATTTTCAGATTAATGCTGGTGGCGTAACGGCAGTTGGTTTCCCTGTATTCAGTAGCCCAAGCCCTGGTCTCCAAATCCTCGACTTCGCACTATTTGCCAACGACTTGAGCACTGATTTGGTGTCCAAGACCACTTTCCTTGACCCAGCTCTGATCAAAAAGCTAAAGTCTGTTCTTGGTGGGAGTGGTTAGAATTCCCCAACCATGTGTTTGCTTTAGCCATTCTGCATTTCCAAGTAACAAAATGGATTGATGTTCTTTTTTTTTTTCCTCTCTTTGCTATTTGTTCATTGATGCCATTTAAATTCCTTGACTAGCTGTGTGTTCCACCTCTGCTTCTCTCCCCGATTATTCTATTGTCTATTCATGGCCTTCATTTGCTTTTTGAGAATATATCAGTTTCTTCCACTTCAATAATCAGATTGGTTTAGACTTGTTATTAACTTAAGAACAGATTCCATAGATTCCTTGACTAGGAAAATGAATTAAAAATGGGTATTTAGGAGATGGATAAAGAATCTTTGAACGGCAGAAATTTTGCAATTTTGTCACAAACCACAAAACGGAATCAATGAACTGACAGAAACCGATGACCTAACGTTGAACTAGATCCAAGCTGAAGTCAACTTTAGTTTCTTGGACATCCAATCACGATACTAGGTCAACAACAATTGGAAATAAAATATGATGAACAACAAATATTTTCTCAGAATATAGGGCATATAAAAAGGAAATGGGAGAGCTATGTTTCACCCTTTTAAAGACAGAAAACCAATACGTTTAAGCCTCTCTCCTCAACGGCGCTAAGGTTTGTAGAAAGCAAAAAGTTTTTGAGTATTTTAATAAGGGAAGAAAAAGAAAAAAAGTGTTAGCTGTCTCTTTACAATCCAAATGAAAGCTCAAAACCATGGCTAAAAGTTTCAAAGATTCCTTCACCAATCCCCATCCATGAAGTCCAACCACCACTGCATTTTTTTTTCTTCTCACAATACAAAAGAATGATGGGTTACAACAACCCAGGGTGAGGAAGAAGACAGTGAGTGACTTTTATATGGGCTTTAAAAAATTTGAACCAAACATCAAATCCTCCAAAAGAACAGCACAAATAGCTTAGAAAATACCTAACAGTTGTCTGTTTATGGAGGATATAAGTGACCTGTTGCATTATTTTACTGCTTTCTATGAAAACATTATTGGCTCTATTCCAATCTTTAGTCAATGATTAAACTTGTACCACCCCCACCATCAAACCAGCAAGCAACCCTGAGAAACTCCATCTTCTCCCTCCCTAATCAAAAGAGTCTCTTCTCTTTCTCTTTCTGTTTTCACCAAGCAAAATGACCATTGAAGAAACAGGGCCAAACCACCCGTCAGATCACATATTGGACTGGTTAGAGGACTCGGTTCCTTTCTTTTCCTCTTTCCTAGATGAAACTAGCAACTCCAGCTCTATAAATTGCTATCAATGGTGGGATGAGAATCAGGACACAGGTGAAGATCTGATTAATGGCTGTCTCAGCAACTCCCCCACTACTGTTGTTAGCACTAGACAACCAAACACACCCACTTCCCACAGCTTGACTCCATCTGATTTGACCAAGAAAAGAAAAGCTCCAGATGATTCAGTTCATAAGAAATCACAAACCCATCAGAACCCAAGGAAGAATCAGAACAACCAGAGCAAAAACAGTGCAGATAAAGGCAGTGGAGCTGTTGAGGGAGTGACTGTGATGAAGAAATCAGTAGGGAACAAGAAAAATGCATCAAAATCCACAGGAAATAACTATAATAGTGGCAGCAACAAGGAAGGAAGGTGGGCAGAGCAATTGCTAAATCCTTGTGCTAATGCTATTGTAAAAGGAGATGCGACAAGAGTACATCACCTTCTTTGTGTTCTTCAAGAGCTCGCCTCACCCACCGGTGACGCTAACCACCGGCTCGCTGACCACGGTCTGCGAGCTTTGGCCTATCACCTGTCCTCCAATTCTTCATCTTCTTCTTTTTCTTCTTATTCCTCCACAGTTGCTCCATTTACATTCGCTTCGACTGACCCTCGTTTCTTCCAGAGGTCGTTGATCAAGTTCCACGAGGTGAGTCCATGGTTTGCATTTCCAAACAACATCGCAAATTCTTCAATCCTCCACATTCTCTCTGAAGAATCTAATCGCCCGCGAAATCTTCACATTCTTGACATCGGTGTTTCTCATGGTGTGCAATGGCCAACCCTGCTCGAGGCCTTGACTCGCCGTTCCGGTGGACCTCCTCCACTAATCCGTCTAACGGTCATCGCTCCAACCATCGAACATGACCAAAACACCGAGACCCCGTTTTCAATTGGTCCACCAGGAGACAACATCTCCTCACGGCTTCTCAGTTTCGCCAAATCCTTAAACATCAATTTACAAATCAACCGCCTGGACATTCACTCACTCCAGAGTTTAAATTCACAAGCAATCAACAAGTCCCGAGACGAAATCCTAATCGTTTGCGCACAGTTCAGACTCCATCAGTTGAAACACAGTGCTCCAGACGAAAGACAAGAATTCTTAGAAAATCTTCGAAAAATGGAACCAAAGGCAGTGATACTGAGTGAGAACAACATGGGATGTAGCTGTAGCAAGTGCGGAAATTTCGAAATGGGGTTCAGAAGAGGAGTAGAATACGTATGGAAATTTCTGGATTCAACAAGCGCAGCATTCAAAGGGAGAGAAAGTGAGGAAAGAAGAGTGATGGAAGGTGAAGCGGCAAAAGCATTGAGAAATGTGGATGGAGAAATGAATGAGGAAAAGGGAAAATGGTGTGAAAGAATGAGAAATGTGGGTTTTGAGAGAAAAAGGTTTGGGGAAGACACCATTGATACGGCTCGAGCTTCAATGAGAAGGTATGATAATAATTGGGAGATGAGAATGGAAGATAAAGATGGATGTGTAGGGTTATGGTGGAAAGGCCAACCCGTTTCGTTTTGTTCGTTTTGGAAGTTGGGGATCAAATCCAACGCCCTTTGACTTTTTTTTCCTTTTTTGCCAAAATGCTTTAAAGTTCAAAACAGACTTTATTGGCAAAAAGAAGAAGAAGAAAACAATTACTATGGCTTTGTGTTTGAATCATAACTCCACTTTCGTTTTGCTTCTTTTTAGGTCGATTTACAATATGTTTTATTATCTCCAAACTTTTTGATTGAGTTTTGTTAAAAGTGTTTTTAAGGTTTCAAACTCTCTTCTCATTTAGCTTATTTTTAAGAAATATTGCAACTTTTTTAGATTGATTTTTGTTTTATACTTTTGAAAACAGTCAAATTAAACTCATATGACTTAATGAAGGTTTAGATTGATTTTACAAGTGCTTGTGTTTTCAAGTGAGTCCAATTGAAATTAAGGCTTCAAAAATCCCTCTCATTTCAAGAGCTATTGTGACTTCTTACGAGTTTCTTTTTTCCTCTTGAAAGTACACAAAAACGAGATTTGAAGGATCCAAAAATCTTATTTTCAGTCAACATATATATATAAACCCATCAAAGCTAGACCTCGAGATCTTCTTAATTGAGTACTGTGATCAACTTGGTTTAACTTTGTTTTGAATATAACTGTGCACTGAAAAAACAAGTCCAAACAAAGACATAAAAAACCAATCATATTTATTTTTCTAAACCATTTGGAAAGTCAATCCGAGCAATACACCTATACATAACGGAGCCAATAATAAAGTTTCATTTTTTTCATGTCACATATCAAAAGAGTATATGCTATCTGATATTTACAAGAGCCATTACTTCAAATCTGGCTTTACAAACTTTAAAGAACAATCCCTCTCATCAAAATGTGGGGATAAAAAGTTACAAGTAGATGAGGAAAAACAAACTTCACATCTGCTATCTTGTGGAAGAGATTGGCATTTATATGAAATCTCAAAACAGTATAATATCAGCAAAACGGGATTTGTCGTAGTTAGAACCTGAAAAGATGATTTGTCTCTTCACGAATCGTAAATCCGTACAGAACTACGAATTTGTTGGCGGCAAATGGGACATTTGGGAGATGACTCACGTTCGACTGACACAGCACATCGTTCGCAACAAACTAGATGACCGCATGGAATGAAAGCAGATCGTTTTCTCCTCATGAGACAGATCACACACAATTGTCCATCTGGAACGTGTGATGATAACTCATCGTCTGGAACGTGTGATGATAACTCATCGTCTGGAACGTGTGATGATAACTCATCGTCTGGAACAGTTGCTGCCTCGTCGTCTGAAGCAAAATCACCGTAAATAGGAATGTCATTGCTTGAATCCAGTTGTGACGTGGGGGAATCATTCCTTGAATTCTGTAACTGTCTATGTTGCCTCCATTGTTTCCATCTATTCCAATTTCTGAAGAGAATGGATATTGGCACTCCTTAAACTTTTCGAAATGTGATTATAGAAAGAAGGAAGCAATAAGACGAGTGGGGTATTATACTTCGGAATAGTCTAATAAAAGGACTAATGAAAGATATTCAAAAAGTATAGTGCAAAGCAGAAAAAAAGAAAAGAATTCATGGAAGGTATATTAAGCCAAGGTATTGCTTTGCCTAAAGAAAAATATCAAGAATCAGCACAAAGGTACAGATAGGCCTTCCATTAAGAAAGTATATAAGAGGAAGAGTAGAAAGGGGATTACACCCCAGATGGAGGGTTCGATGGTTGTAGTCCTGGATGTACGTGTTGCAGGGGAATGTTTGTATATAAACTATCATTTTGGCTAGGGTTTGTTATATTGTGTTTAGTGTGTAAAGAATAGTCCAACCATGGAAAAGTGCAAGCCTCTCGCTTGGCTGGGGTTTGTTTGTTTTGTTCGTAATTCTTGTGTTAGTCGGACTCTATTTTACTTTTGTTATTATCATGTGAATATCAAATCATGAGGATGTGTCCTTACAGATACCTCAACCAAATAAAATAAAAGAAAAAATTAACAAAATAAATCATGAGGATGTGTCCTTATAAACTATCATTTTGGCTAGGGTTTGTTATATTGTGTTTAGTGTGTAAAGAATAGTCCAACCGTGGAAAAGTGCAACCCTCTCGCTTGGCTGGGGTTTGTTTGTTTTGTTCGTAATTCTTGTGTTAGTCGGACTCTATTTTACTTTTGTTATTATCATATGAATATCAAATCATGAGGATGTGACCTTACAGATACCTCAACCAAATAAAATAAAAGAAAAAATTAACAAAATAAAACATACCTCGCAGCAGAATAACCAAGAATGCCAACTGTCAATGAACCAAGGACAATACTACTCCAAAATAGAAATTTTGTTTTAAAGACTAGATCTAAAATCATCTGATCCTTAGTCATTTCACATCTGCAGAGAAAAATACATCATCATAATATTTGTTATTAATATTTAAATGAAGATTGTCTTGAAAGCGTAATCAGGAACAATTTTTGTCCAATTAGACAGTTCTTTCTTTTGAATGAATAGATGAAAAGAGGCTAGTACTCAAAATACCAAATACAAGGAAAACATAAAGGAAACGATTTTTTGTTGTCCAATTAGACAATGTTCTCCATATACAACAAAGAGGAAATTGCATGAATGTCACACATCAGACA
This sequence comes from Cucumis sativus, assembly GCF_000004075.3. Classification (NCBI taxonomy): domain Eukaryota; kingdom Viridiplantae; phylum Streptophyta; class Magnoliopsida; order Cucurbitales; family Cucurbitaceae; genus Cucumis; species Cucumis sativus. The sequence goes on along the minus strand of NC_026661.2, from coordinate 21,789,429 downwards.
TGGCTTCAATTAGTTGCCTACAGTTTTTTTTTTTCTCACTTTGGGTATGCGGGAGAGGAGAGACTAACCACTAGCTAGCAGTGCTAACGAAACAAGATCTGTTCCATGATTTAGGAAACCAAGGCCCACACTTGAACAAGAAATGAGAACGTGCACAACACACACACACATTTGTATGAAGAAGAGAGTATTGGGACCCAGACAACAAATACAAACAAACCCATGCAGCTCCAAAAGACAACAAAAGCTTTCGGAGGCTTAATCCTAAGACCTAGTTGAAGTCCCATCCAGAGCCCCAAACCCAATCAACAGGGCTCACCATTGGCCGACAGAACAAATTTATCATCAATTTTATGTCCACAAGTTGAGAGAAATAAGATATGATGTGCATCTATGATCTACTTTGAAATGTATAAACTTACAGGAAATGGGGAAAATCACTGCAAGACTTTATGACAGGAACTCCATTTTCAAAACTGCATATACCAACAGCACTGATATTTTTTCCTAATGGAAGTATTTTCTCCTCATCAAGCACCCCAACCTTCAAAAGTAGAGCATAACTAAGAATTTTACCTAAAATCTATTTATAAAAAAGAAAAAAAAAAGTGATGCTCGACTTCAATATAGATTGCCTAACTCACAGGATACTCGTGACCAAAAACTGCTTGAAGGAAGGTATAAGGAGTAGCACAAACGGGCTGCAGTTGATGATACACAGTTGTAAGAGGTAAGGGATGTCTTGAGCCTTCCATGTTAACAACAACAAAATCAGAGTATGTTGAATGACCCTCAAGAAGAACAAAAGGAACCTGTTCAAAATTTCCCAAATATCAGTATCACATAACTCTTCATGCGCAAACTGCACTGAATATAGTTCCCTATCTAAAGACTAGAGTGTATATTTTACTTCACAAATCACAACGACCACACATTAATGTCATATCATGAAGATTTAGTTTTTGTAGACAATAAGTAATCTACCATAATATTTATTTCTTGACACTAAGGGGCACGTCTTCAAGCCACTCTGTTGGATCCATTTCTTAAGAGGTATGACTTTCAAACCTACTTGCACATGCCATCAACGAGATAGAAAAAATGACCCAATAGAGAATCACCGGAAAAGGGCACAACTCTATGGCCCCAAATTTGAGAGAGATGCCCTCATAAAATCACTCACTTCAATTAGTTAGTTCTTTATTTACGAAAATAATCAAAAAGCCCCGTAACATTCAATAAAAAGGTATTTAAAAAATCTTCTTTTTTTTTCCCTTTTGGCAAGGGTAATGAAAAGAGCAAATCAAACATAACAATAACAGATATAAGCCTTGAATTTACCGTTCTAAATGATGTTGACTCTTGCTTTCTAAAGGTTCTTCCAAAAATTGCACGCAAGTCAGAAGTCCATCCGAAAAAGCCTTTCCATTCGTTGAATATGCACTAAACAAAGCCACAATACAACCAAAAAAGCTTTAGTTTAAAGAACAGAATTATTATATGCACATGTCCATCACATTAAACAACCAAGGGGAACGAAAACAAACACTTGCAGAACATAAAGAAGTCGTGTTGATTAAGTAGTTTCAAGATTTCCCAACTACTTAATCCCCACATTATATACACACAGGCACACACGATGATGACAGATCAACTTCAGGCAAGCCAGAAGACCTATAAAGATAAATTAAACAGCTACTTCACTCGATGACTCTTCCCTTTCGAGGTTCATCCAGGATAGAATTGTATAGTAGCTACGTCTTGAACCGAGTACCTAGACTAGAAACCTTGTAATGTGAAAATTCTAAATCTGTACAAGTTAGTCGATTAATTGGTTAGACTCTGTCGACAATTTCAGTGGAGCCATCAAATTACTCGAATACTGCCACACAACGTTCTATAAGCACAACCTACTAACAAACGGATGAATAATAATTTTCAATCATGCAATTTTCTAACCCCGAAATAACAAAACAAAATCTCAACACAGTCGCTCAAAGGAGTTACCACTTGAGTTCGCTGAATAATCACCGCTCTATCTCCAGACTCCTGAGAAATCAAAACATTAGGCTGTAAGCTCTTCCTATTACCTTCCACAGACGACCTAGTCTCCACGGTGCCACGAACAACAACAAGCTTCCGATCAGACTCGGATTGTTCCGAAACTCCGTCGGAAACGATATGACGAAGATCGGAAACAGTAACATAAGGAGCTTTACGGAGCTCATTGAGAGCGGAGCAAGAAGCAGTAAGTTTAAGGACGGTACGGACGGTAGCATAAGCTAGGGCAGCGCCTAAAACGGCTCCATCAAACGATAAAGCAAAACGAGAGAGTAAAGTAACAAGGGCTTGCTCCGATGTGGACATGAGGAAATTCCGTGTTTCTGTGACGGTGAAAATAGCTCCCTCCTTGAATGCGGTGGAGACGACGACCAGCACCGCTGCCGAGGCAGTGAAGAAGACACGCCCGCTGTCGCAGTTATGGGCAACCAAAATGGAAGAGCAGAGCAGAAATAGGGAAATTGGTAGAGCAGAACTTTTCCTTGGGCAATCAGCCCGTGGTTGTGGTTACTTCCACTTCTATTTCTTATATTTATAGAAATTAAATTTCCACCCTATGTTATAAATTTGGTTGTAATGATCAACCATTAAACTACTTACAAATATTAAATATTAATTGATTTTTTATAAATATTAAACATTAATTGGTTTTCTTTATACATATTATACATGGATGACTATTATACTATTTCAATTGTGATTTTTGTAATTTATAACAACAATAGCATGAAGCTTAAACATGATTCACCTTCAACTTAAATATACAAACACGATTATTCATTAGGATAGTTATCAAAAACCAAATTGTTATCAAACGACCTCTTGATTATTCATTCGAATTTTGTTTGCTCCCCAATTTACATGTAATCACTCGAAAATAAAATTTAGTAATGCAAATTTTGTATTTAAAAAGGTAAAAGTGGTTCGTTTTTAGCAAAGCATCATCGGTCAATTCGAAAAAAAATTAAAGAAGGTGATAGACTTGTAAAACCAACTTATATAGTTTGAAAGTGGGAAAAATGATTGTTAGTACAAAATTTATGAAATAATCAAATCGAGTAAAAAAACCATATTTATAATTCAACTAAGATATTTTCATCCAAATTTTATTGTAGTGTTGGTATGTACCATGAGAATTTTGGTAACAAACTTAAATATTATATTAATTTTGAGTAAAATCACTATACATCAATTATTTACTATTAATTTTTTTAAAATAACTTACTCGTATTGAAATTATGAACAGAATTAACCATGTTTTCTCGAAATTGCTTCATATTAATTGTTATATATTTTTCCATTTTAGAAAAAGCAGATTTGCTTTAAGTTTTTGAAGTTTCCAATGTATTTCTTTAAAAAATAAAAAATAAAATTTTATTGACTTTAAATTAGGATAGTTGATAATTCCTATAAGCTGAGAGTATATGTATATTATTAAAGTTTAAATTTATAAGAAAAATGTTTTATGTTACTCATATTGATAATTTTGACTTTTTCAATACCATTGAAATTACAAGTTTTTTTTTATTATTATTAATCAAAATTTTAAGTTTGAAGTTAATTGATAATGGAATTCTTTTAATTTAAAAAGTTTTATTATATTTTAATCATTGATTATAACTATAAATTAATCATTAGGTAAAACCATAAATTATTTGTTATTATTTAAAGTAAAATAAGTTAGAAAAAATATATTTACCCTAACTTATTGAAAATACTTGAAATTTGCAGTGTACGAGCATGTTTATGTTTACAAATCCTCATAGTAAGTTGTACCTAGGAAGACTTAAAAAAAAATTAAAAATGAGGTATTTGAAAAATATAAGAAGTGGCAAAATATTTAACGGTGTAAAATATAAAAAATACATATAATTAATTGGAATTTTTATAAGTTGTAGGACTTAAATTTTAGTTTTGAAATTTTTCTATTCTCGTCCGGCCTAAGAGAATTAATAAAATAATAATTTTTTTGTTTTATATTTAAAAACAACACAATTGAATGAGATTGTCTTGCAAAAAGAACCAATACTGATTATTGATAAGAAAGATAACGACTAAAGAACACAGTCATATTATTAATTAAAGTTATTTCGATAAAAGCATTTAAAACGAACTAACCACAACTTTTCATGTTACTCCCATCGAATTTGTGAAGACTAAATTCTTAAAAATGAGGTAATAATTGGTAAGTTCTTTCTAACAAATCAAATCCCACTGTAAAATTTTATAGGTTGAATTGATGAGAAAATTTTATAACCAACTTTATTTTGATAATGATTTAAAATTTTATTAAGAGATGGAATTTTATGTTTTATTTTATTAAAAAACAACAATAATAAGGGGAAAGGTCTAAACTCTCTTCTTCTCTTCTCAGTTCTTTTTCGAGAGCATTCTTCTTCTTCTTGGTGAAAGCAGACGCCCCCTCTCTCGACTTCTCTTCAGCTCACTATCTCTCGCACACCGGCTACGGCATAGATTTCCGTCAACAACCTGCCGAAAACCCCAACCCGATTTTCCCTCGCGCTTACCGTCTCCCTATCTCCTCCAGCCGACGTCATCACCTGCGGACTGGCATTGCGCCGTTCGACTCTCTTTCTCCTTGCGCCGCGCTCAAGAGTTCTCCGCCGTCGCATCAAACTCAGGAATCTGGCAGTAGCTTAGTTGTTCGCTCGCGTTGTGAAGTTCTTGTTTCATATTTGTCTTGTACGGCAGCTGTGAATACCGTGGCTCCGCCGTTCTCAGCTAAATTTTGGCTTTGAGGTAAAGATCTATTGTGTTTTAGTTGGCTTGAATTAAACATTACCAATAATATTTTGATGCTAGATTTGAGTTCTTTGAGTATTTAGCTACCGTCTAGCCGAGAAGAAGGAGTGAATTGTTTGGGTGTTCGATCCAGAATTGGGTAAAATTTAAAGCTTTATGGTTTGGGTCTTGAATACCCATTCAAGACTGTAATTCTTTCGTAACTATCCCTAGCTTGGATGGAAACTTTGTTTGAGACTCTGAACTAGTTTGGACGACTGTGTCCACACACTCATGTTATTTTGAGTTTGAAGTATATATATATATTGGTAGAAGTGAAAATTTACACTCCTTTCAGGTTTGGCAGACCCATATTTTAGGTGAGATGTTGAAATTCCCATAGAATTCTATATTACTTGGCTTTTAGATTGAAAAATATTGTTTTTAAAAAGCTTTTTCATGCCACAATCTAGGTTAGAGGGTTAAACTAGAACAGGGTGTGACACCTTTCATGTATATTGAGCATATCTAATTCTGTAATTGTTTTGAATAGCATGATGTTCAGTTTATTTGTGGTTTGGTGGCTGTTTAGGTTTGACCGTATGAATTACTAACTAGTATTGTTTTGTATTGACACCACCATTTTTCTTAGGTGATGCTGAGTTTCTATACCTTGGTGATGCTGAAGTGGGAGCTTTAGAAAGATTGACCATTGAACGTGTTTGTTTTGCCACTTCCCTTATTCACTCGTCTTTTTACCCTATCCCAGTCTCACATATTCTCTCATCTCCTTTATTCAGTTTTTACAATATATGAACTTCTCTAAGCTCAAACCGATGGCTGTGGAACGCAGTCTTGCCTAAACTTGAACATTGGTTCCATTATTCACACATACAAATAGTCAAGGCAATCCATTCTATTGTGTTCTTAGCTAGAATGGAAGCCCAATGTTCTCTCTGTCGGTTTTGCCCAAAATTGTCTATTTCGTTGATTCGATCTCCCAATTATTCATTCCTTTTGAAGCTTCCTTCTTCTTCTTCTTCCTTTGTCCAAACCAATCATTCCACTTTGCGTAGTGTTTGGTTCAAGGAGAATATTGCTCGTAGAAAAAATGTTCAAATGGTTGTGAGTGCCAGTCTCAAAGGGGAAGTTTCAAAAACTGTGATTCAGAAGAAGAAACTTGCTGTTTTTGTCTCTGGTGGAGGCTCTAATTTTCGTTCAATACACGAGGCTTCTCTCGAAGGATCAGTTCACGGAGAAATTGTTGTTGTGGTTACTAACAAAAGTGGCTGTGGCGGTGCAGAATATGCAAGAAGTAAGAACATTCCAGTTGTCTTGTTTCCAAAAACCAAAGATGAACCCAATGGCTTATCTGCATCTGAACTTGTAGCTACCCTCAAACATTTTGAGATTGATTTCATTCTTCTTGCTGGATACCTAAAACTTATACCCCTTGAATTGATCCAAGCATATTCCAAATCTATAGTAAATATACACCCATCACTTCTTCCTGCTTTTGGAGGCAAAGGGTACTATGGAATGAAGGTGCACAAGGCAGTGGTTAACTCTGGAGCTCGGTTTTCAGGTGCAACAATTCATTTGGTTGATGAGCACTTTGACACTGGACGGATTCTTGCTCAAAGAGTGGTTCCTGTGCTTGCAAATGATTCAGCAGAGGATTTAGCAGCTAGGGTTCTTAAGGAGGAGCATGGCCTTTACGCTGAAGTAGTTGCAGCATTGTGCGACGAACGGATCATTTGGAGATCAGATGGTGTTCCTCTCATTCAAAGCAAAGAACATCCTAATGAATTTTACTAGTTAGCTAAAAACTGCTTGAAATTTGAGGCTCAAACCTTTTAGTTAGATTCAAGTTTCTCATGTTCTTTGTAATAATAATATCTGCAAACGATGAAGTTTGAGCTTTCTTTGACACAAAATAAAGTTGCAGGCTGCTCTTTCTATAATTAGGGTTCATGGAAACAGTTGAAAAATCATTATGCAGTGTTCTTAGTTTGAGAAACCACATTTTGCCATCATTTGTTTACAAAATGGACAATCTTCTCATTTATTGTTATTGTTATCACTTTCACTCGTAGTTTTTGGGTTTTGGATAAAGTGATATTACACTGCGTAAATATTTTATTAATTTGTTCATTTTTTACAATTCCTCGATTGAAAAAACATACTTTGGTCTTTAAATTTTGGTTTAAAAAATTATAAAATAAGCTTTAGATTGTTTTTCGATTATTGAATCTAAATCTCAATTCAAACACAAGAATAAAAGAGAAATTACATCATTTGAAAAGTATGAAAAGAAGGGTTCTTCATATGCCTCACCTTCTCCCTCACATAGCCTACAAATTGTTTAAAGCTCTCTTTGTATATCTAATATCTCAAATAAATTCAAATTTCATTCTCTCTATTAATTTGATTTTATCTTTTAACTTAAATTGCTCCTGTTAGCATTAGTGGAAGAAAAAGTGTTTCTTAAAAAATTCATATTTATATAAATACTTTGGATTTAAAAATATATTTTAAATACACTAAATATTAAGAAAAGTTATGATTTATAAAAATTTAGAAGTTTTTTTTGTTGAGAATTTAGATTATGGTGTATGTTTTAAGATTTAGAGTTTAGTATAATGCTTTTTTATGGTTTTTTAAAACTGCTTTCAAATTCTGCTATCCAAACAAGTTATGAAAACAAAATTTTATATGTTTTTATTGAATCTATTTGAATTTTACATTTTTTAAATAGAGTTATATTAAGTATATATAAAAATATTTTAAAATATAAAAGTTAATTCATTTTAGGTGATGTACCATAAGTTGTATAATAATATAAAATCATTTTTAGGTTAAATTATAAATTTAGGGATAAAATTTAGTCTCTACTATAATTTAGTCCTTTTTGTTTCATAAAATGACAAAAAAAAAAATTTACATGAACTCACAAATCATAAAAATTATATATGTCATTTTATCAAACTACAAATTAAATTCTAACTTTATTCAAACAATAACTAAAATTATAATTTAACCGTTTTTTAAAATATAAATATATTTATAGATAAATTAATAATAGTTTATTCTCAATTGAATTTGAGTGAGTAAATAAGATATGTATAAAAATACATATTTAAAACATAAAATATAATTATGTTTTTGGTTAATTTTTTTTTCAAATTTCTCAAAATAATTTCTTAAAGAAAAAAGAAAAAAAAAATCAGATTCTATCTCGCGAGTCTCTCCTCTCCCAGCTCTCTCCATATCTCACGCCGTCGCCCAGCCACAGTGCCGCTCCCCCCACTGCACCTCCGTCCACGTTACGGTGAGCGATTTTCCATCTCTGCATTTCTATCTCTCTAAGATTTGTTTTCTGCATTTAGATGTTAGATTTTTGGGTAAGTACTGTAAAATTGAGTTTGATTTTGGGGAGTTGAAATGAACGACAATCTACAGGAATTACAGATTTGTTAGGGCGAAGATTTTGTAGTTTAAACTATTGAGAGAATCTACAATTTTGTTAGTGGGGTGGATATGACAATCAAAACATTAATTTTGACCTTCAAAATTGGGTATACTGATATTTCTATTCTTTTCATGGATGATATCCTTATTTTTCTTGTCCAGTTTTATTCTATTTTTTCTGGGTACTTTGAGATTTTAGGGCAATTGATTTAATTTGGGTAGTTTGAATTCATAGTTTTTCGATTATTTTTGAGAAATTGGATTAAATTAGGGAAGAAAATGTCTACTTATGAGGACATAGGAGAAAGCAGAGGGGAAAAAAGCCCTAATCTTCGTCTTCTACCTCTCCTTCTCTCAGTCACTGCCGTCGACCCCCCTTTTCCCCTTTACAATTCATCTCCTTCTCGGGGATCCTTCCCTCCATGCAATGCATCTCCGGCGACCTTTAGAGGCCGCGTCAGTTCTCCTCTCAGGCAGAAGTGGCTTAATTCAAATGGTCACTTTAATTTAGCTGCGAATGCCACACTTAACCATGAGTTCGGCGCCTCTTTTATTTGGTAGTTTACTTAGAAATCGTTGGTAATAAATTGTCACAGTTGAATTGTGTATTCTTATGTTTTTGCATTCTTGTTTTATATATATATAGCACTTAGCTTCGTCTCCAAAGCAATGCTCACTTCATAATTATCAGACGTGTGATATAAAAAAGATCATGTTTGGAACATCAGTTTAAAAGTGATATAAATTTCTTGTGCAGTTGAAGGGTAGTAAGAAAATGTCTGAGGGAGACGAGGAGTTACCGAGGGATGCTAAAATTGTGAAGACATTGTTGAAATCAATGGGGGTTGAAGATTATGAACCACGAGTTATACACCAGTTTCTTGAGCTGTGGTATCGTTATGTTGTTGACGTACTGACAGATGCACAAGTCTATTCGGAGCATGCGGGCAAGGCTGCCATTGATTGTGATGATGTGAAGCTTGCTATTCAGTCGAAAGTTAATTTCAGCTTCTCGCAACCTCCTCCAAGAGAGGTAACAATGGCTTCATAGTCCAAATTACATGTGATTTGTTTGTGGGTAAAATGTCTGGGCACTTTATGGTTACTGAAAGGCATTTGAAACTGTAATCCTGGACCCCTGGTAAGTTGCAGTGTATCTTAGAATCAAATTATCATCTTGTTAGCGAGAAATACTAGTTTTCAAATTTTAAAACCATTTTGGGTTGGTCTGGTGGTAATCGAGGTATGGTCTTAATGGATCTAGCGAGTTGTCTCGTGAGATTGTTCTGTATATGTAGCCTTAAAAAAAAAAAAGCTTAGAGGTGGTATATACTTATAGAAATTCGATCATAGTCACACATTTTCCCTTTCTATCTTCTCTCCCTATTTAAGGAAAAGTGTTTAACCGTGACTTCATTTTCTGTCAGGTTCTTTTAGAGTTGGCTAGAAACAGGAATAAGATCCCATTGCCAAGGTCGATTGGTGGGCCTGGTATTGCCCTTCCACCAGATCAAGACACATTGCTCAGTCCCAATTATCAACTGGCAATCCCAAAGAAGCAAGCAGTCGAAACGATGGAGGAAACAGAGGAAGACGAAGGTGATGACACAGTTGCTCCATCCCAAGAACCCAGCTCATCAGAAGTACCTCAACAGCATGCCTCACAAAGAGTATCTTTTCCATTGGCAAAACGTTCAAAAATAACGTAGTTGTTTTTCCTTCTTTGTTTCCCTTTCCTCAACCTCTAATGAAAAGGGGATTTGAAATAGATTCATTTGAAGTTGTTGGTAAGTATTGTTTGTTGGATATTATCAAACTATTGTATAATACCTCTAAAAGAATTCAGTGGCTTTATTTCCACTAATTTGTCAATTCCGAAGACATGAATATTTCTTCCCAACTTTATGGAGAAAACTACGCCTTCTCATATGAGTGAGTGGTCTATAAAAGTTGTCAAATTGTCTGTTCAAATCACTAATAAGCCAGTACATGATAGTGATGAAAAGAAAAATCATATTAATGGAAATGAATTCCTACAAGACTGAGCATTCAAGAATACACTCCAAACAAGAGTGCTTCTAATTTTGATTTTGAACGATATTGAATTTCAGTTAGTCATCTTTTTCTCTTTTTTTTTTTTTTTTTTTGGTGTACAAAGACCATTATGTACAGAATAATTTGATAATCACTAAACCACAGAGAAACTAATGTATGGTTAGCTCCAGAAACCAACAATGTTAGGTGCAACAGGAGACGGTCCGGAGTTTGATACCGTGATCCCACGGTCGTACATTCGCTGGATTTCTTCCCTGTACTCTGTTAATGACTTGTCAGGTATGGTGGGAGTTAGCTCCACCACATCACCCATCTTCAGTTTGCACGTTGGATCATTCACTCGCTTGTGGTTAACTCTTGGCCTCAAGTCTTCTTTCATGGGGAAGCCATGGGAGGTCCATCTTGCGCTTCCTCGACCACATCTTTCCATTAAATTCGTGATCGTTGAGTTTGCAGGAAACTCTTGAACCGACATCTGCAGTATTTGCAGTAGCATTGTTAAACTAATGCAACAAACACGAATTCACTAAATGAAATTTGATAACCTTCAACTAATATAATACAAAAAAGAGAAAAATACCTTGTCATTCTCAATCGTTATGACGAATACAGGTCCATCTTGTCCATCACATTGGGTTTTGTACGAGTATGGACAGCCCTCAGAATGAGAAGGGAATTTGCAGGGCGGTCTTATTGAATCAGCAGAGTCTACTGACGATCCATCTTTGCTCATAGACAGACACTGCCAAGTGACTACCCAACGGGCCCATTCGACCATCTGAACGACAAACGGAGAGTATTCGCTGTCACCCTCCTTGTATCTCCAATGAGCTGCAATGCCAAACTCTGCTTGCAAATGCATCTCTTTTGTTCTAATTTGCACTTCAAGGTGCGCCATGTCTTCACCCACCACAACCGTGTGTAGAGATCGATACCTTCGAGTCGACAAGTCGAGTCAGAATGGAGACGTAAAGAGATAAAGACGGAAATAACAAATAAATAAAGAATGCAGGATATAATACGCCATTTTGAGCCACAACATACCCATTAAACTTGGGTCGACTAATGTAATCTTTGCACCGCCCAGGCACTTCAGACCACAACTGGTGAACTATTCTTAAAGCTTTCTGGCAGTCTTCTTCATTTTTTACAATAAGACGTATGCCATGAATGTCATGGATTTCGTCCATGGTCAACTTCTTTCTGTTGATAAAATGACAAGTACACATTTCAGTCAGACAATGCAAGGTTCACGTCAGAATTCATAATCATCAGATAAAGGACAAACAAGCTATTTAACTTCAAATTTTGATGAACCTATTTTATGATCTGGTCTTCATCTTGAAATATTAAATTATAAGCTATATCCAGCTAATTCAGCTAATTCTTTTCATAGATCAATTAAATAGAACGTGTAAAAACTAGAGATGAAAATTGAAATGAAGAGTGAGAGAACACACCTCAGCATTTTCAAGTATATGCTGTATAAGCTCTTGTTGCGTCCAGATAAGAGATGGTAAGAAATCCCTTCATTTTTCAAGGCTTGATCTAATTTCTCGATTGCAGAAGTTATCCTTTCTGAATCAAAGGAGTCCACGAGTTTAGATGAAAGTTCTTTGTGTTCTTCGGGATGAAGATGCTTAAAGCATAAGTTTTCCAACTGCTCCTTCCAACTCAATATTCCCAAGCGATTCGCCAATGGTACAAAAATTTCCATAGTTTCCTTGGCAAATCTTAGTCGTTTGGTCAATGGCAATGCATCTAGTGTCATCATATTATGCAGACGATCGGCCAATTTCACAAGAACGGCCCTGGTGTCTGCCATGGCAAGGAACATGGTATGCAATCGATCTGCCTCAACGGTTTTGTTGGCTGTATTGTTCTCACGTGCAAGCTTGCTCAAATGACTAAGTTGAGACACCTAAAACCGTTACAGGAAGAAAATTAGGATACAATAAGTTTGAGGTAACGACAAGGATATAAAGCAAATTAATTAAGGTATAGAACTGTATGAGAAAAGCAAAACTAGAAAATCAAAAGACTGCATCTAGCAGGCAAAAGCATCTGAGATCAATTCTTGTACAAAGGGCAGAGAGACAGACAATTTAACTATAAGGATTTCATTTCACCACATGCTCCAATAAAAGTTAAAGGCACAAAACAAACTCCACGTGTGGTTACAGATCCAGATCTCAGACACAATAAATACAATCAACTTTCATCAGTGAGTGCCTCATCAATTAAGCAAGAAAATATTTCCTCACCTCTTCAACTAAATCAGCAACCCCAGCTCCAACTGACCCTAAAATGTAGTCATAACACATGAAAGAATCATCAAGTGCATCGTGCAGAAGCCCCGCAGCGACCACTGTGGAATTTGCACCAATCGTAGCCAGAAGCATCGCTGTTTCCACACAATGTTGTAAATATGGATCTCCACTGGCTCGCATCTGCAAAGAAAGAATACTAATTAAGTCATCTTCAATAATGCCACGGATTAAAACAGAGGAAAAAATCATGAGGCTGAACTCATACTTGTCCTCTATGTGCCTTTTCAGCTTCGTAAAATGCCTTGATCACGAATTCATCAAGAAAGATCTTATGCCTAATTTGTGCACCAAGAAGCATATCCTTTGCATATGGCTCAGAGGTACACTCCCCAAACCCATCTTCCAAATTGAAAGTCAACTCATCCATGAGCACAGCCGATGAACTCACATCAAGAGCATTTCTATGAACATCCAAATATGATCCTGAAGCATTCCTCAAGAACCCATTGAAGAATCCATTCGACCCAACTCCAATCGAGCTCTGAAAATTAGATTCCCCACTCTTCTCTCTAGAAATCGAAATCGGAGGGCTTTTTGCTGTCGAACCCACTCCGCTACTACAGCACGAAACCGGTCCCTGGAACACTGATACCGGGCTAGAATCCCTTGCCAATGAAGACCCTAAATATTTGCTCGAAGAATATCGAAATGAGCTACTCAATTCCTCCCCTCTATCATGCCACAACGATCCCAATTCCTCTCCACAACCGGAAAAGCTCGTCGTCGACGAGACATGACGTACAGGTGAAGCAGAGAAGAGACATGAAAGTCCACCAGCCACCGACTTCTGAGAAGCCGACGCTGTTGACGACGCTGATGAAGGTCGAGAACCAATTTCGAAATCCAAGGACGAATGAGCATTGATTTGACAGGGATGTGTAGAGCAAATACTGCTCGGTGGACCAGCGTACAAAGCAATCGTCGGAACTCCCATCTTCTAGGGCACAGCAAATTACTTCCCTCTCCAACTCAGATCGCAGTCGCACTCCAATAGTTAAGTTCTTCAAATAGAAAACCAATACCACTACAATCAAATCACCCTCCGATCCAACTAATTCCCTCGCTAACCCAATACCCAACCCACGGAGGAAAAAAAAAAAACCAACAACTTCACTCGATCAAAAAACAAACAGCTCTGAAATTCCCCGGGAAACTGTACCGTCTACAAATTCGGTATCAAACTAAACAGAAACAGCAAGAATCGAACAATTTTATACAAGAAGAGATGAAATAAACAAACAGTAACCAACAAATTTCCTCAATGACCCACAAACCAAACCAATAAACCCAGATCAGTAAATGAAAAAACCCAGCTCTAAAATCAAATAAAAATCAAGTTTCAGAGAGACACGAAACTTTTGTCCCTTGAAAAGAAGTGGAATCGGCACCAGAAGAGAGAAGAAAAATCTAAATGATGTTAAAAAGAATATATATACAGATTTTATAGAAGACGATGAAATGAAAATAAGAAAAGGGATTGAAATTGAAGGAAAAATTAAAAGGAAGAAGTGTCAAAGAAGAAGAAGGAATTGGCGAAGAAAGATTGAAAGGAACAGGGAGAGCTTCCTACGATATTCAAAGAATCCGTGTCTGTTAATGGCTTCTCTCATTTCCAATTACAATTACAGCGAAAGGCTAAATAAATCCCCAAAAAAATCTGGAAATAGTGAAATTACGTAACTGACCTTTCTTTATATTGAAATAACGATGCTGCGTCTCAAATTTAGGGGATTTGTTTAGGTTCCAATTTAAAGAGGATGAAATGTAGTCTAAGTATTACCAAAAATTCAAGAGGTGTTTGGAACTAATCAAAATGGAATCATGAACGGGTTAAGTTGAAAATTGTGCAAACGAAATAAATTTGATATTAAAAATCATCCCAAAATATTTAGTAGTATGCATATTTGAATAGCAGTAAATGATTAATTAGGATAATTTATTTTGTAACAGACGATGAGAATGTGATTCCATTGTCCATGGAAAAATGTATGTATTTGGCCAACTTTCTGTTCAAAGGATCACCGGAATTGAAATTTAACTATAATTGAATTTGATTCCAATGTATACCAATTTAGGAAAAGGTGATGTTATTCATATATTTTGATATATGCTTCCATGGTTCTAAATTCCAAATTAATTTCACTTTTTATCATAGAGATTCCAATAGTACCATGAGATTCTACTTATTTATATCAACATGGGTTTTTAATATATATATAAGTGCATGACTTTTTAGTAATTTAATTTTGATATAAAAAAAAAAAAGTAATCCTTATTCTACATTCAATCTTAATATAAAAATGTATAAATTTCACCAATTTCTAAAAATACAGTTGTTTAAATAAGTATTTTTAAAATATAGACTAAAATGAAAACACACAAAAAATCATTTAAAAATAAATTGGACGAGTATGCTAATCTTGTTATATATGCTAATTTAGTTATATCTGTACATACAACTTAAAATTGTGTTTGCTATAAGTAGAATTACAAATAAACATGTCAATGGATAGTTCCTGCATATCTAACACCAAATGTTAATATCGATATAAGTTCGTAATACCAATCTTTAAATCAAATATATAATTTTTTTACCGAACAATAAAAAAGCGAAAGCCACCCAATTAACCAAAATTGATATAGTTTATAACAACAAAAAATTTATAGATAAATGAAAAAATAAAATTATTTACAAAAATAATAATAAATTATAAATTTTGTTATATTTTATAAATTGTTTGAACTAATATTCCCAAAATTTGTGCCGAGGGAAATTGTAAAATCGTAAAAGTTTGCATTTGTAATTTATATTTTAAAATATACATTTATTAGTTTTGAACTTTACTCCAATTATCTTCTAACTTTTGTTTGTGCTTATCTTCTAAGGAATGCTTGCTTATGGTTTTTTTTCAATTAATTATTATAATGATTGCATCATAGAGAGGATAAAAGGAAAAAACTACTTTTAAAAAAAGTGATTTCCCCCGGATTTGGATACAACTGGCTACAAGGAAGGCATCAATTTTAATAATTATTAAAGTGACAATAATGCTTTTATTAATCCTCATTTTAATTTACAAATTAAACTATTAGTGGATAAAGCTGACGTGTAATTGGGATTTTTAATATTTCATTGGTAAAGAAATTTAATTATAATTAATGTATTAGAAATTATTTTTAGAATCTTGGATTAGTGACACATTAACAAAAAGTGACGACTAATCATATATTAAAATATGTTGACGTTTTTGTGTTGGGAGTTTGGTGGATAATTTAATAACTTGTGGTATAGTGACCAATTCATTTTAAATTTATTCAAATATAATTTGTTGGGATTTTTATTTTATATTTAACTTTTGATTATTCTATTTTGATATTAAATAATTATTATATTGTTTTGTGGAGGTGGAGGCTTGAGGTTTTCGATATTGATCGAGTCCATATTTAACGCGTTGAGGAAGAAATATAAAAGTCAAACTTACGACATCATATTAGAAATAGAGTTTGAGTGAAATTTGACTTTAGTTTTATTACTTTCCATTCACGAGTATTTGCATCGTCTCAATAAACACTTGTGTTGTTCGTATATAACAATTTTGAAAACGGAAAAATCTCACACGTCCGAAAATATAAAAAATGAGTTCATCAACAGTTATTAAAGGGTCACTTGCTGAAAATACCAACAATGGGCTCGTCAGCAATTAAATAACCAACACGTGAAATACATTTCACGGTTTAGATTGTTTTTTTTTCTATATTGTTTTAGGATCTTTTATATTTGGTTGTATACCAATATCGGAGGATAACTTCGTCTGACATTGTAACCAAAATCTATCTTGAAATTTTGCATAAGAGCCAAAGAAAGATGGTAAATATTCCGCCACTTTATATATTTATGAAAAAATTTCAAATATAAAAATTAAAATAATATTTTAACAGATATAACTGTGATGTTTTGAGTTGGTTAATTTTAATACACATTTCAAATTTTAGTATTTTATTTGGACATAATTTATTATAGTCGTTTTATATATATATATATAGTAGAATAATCAATTAACCTTATCTTAATTAGGGATTAATAACATTATCTTAACACCAAAATTTCAATAAATAATAAAGAAAAACGTTGGTCAATACAATTTAAATAGTGGCAAATTATTGTTGACGTTGGACTAATTATGGAGACAGACAGTACCCTAAAATAATATGTAACGAATTTTTATATTTCAATAACCATAAGGTCGTTTTTTTAGTTATTATAAAAAATGCTATCAACCGTTAATTATAAAATTAAATTTTGAAAGCTATAGAAAGGGTAATATTGGAATTTCACTCTTCAGAGAAAGAAAAATGGGGAAATGGGATTTGATCGAAATTTTGGTTTTTTCTGACGCATTCAGTTTGGGAAAGCACGTGGCCGGTTGCTTGCAAAAATCAGCGCCACGTGGTCAGCCGACTAGTAGCCATGAGTCCACCACGCAGATAAATATACGATTTATATCTTTGAATTTTATTTTACAAATTATATTTTGAGGTTATTTTTTCGAAAAAAAGGGTCAAACTTAGTGAAAATTTGAAAGGCACCCATCAATTTAGTATATGTTTAAGGGTTTGAATCCTTTCCACTTTATATTTTTTGTATTATTATATATAATAAGATGAAATAATATAGATTTCATAAATTGGAAAATGTTAAATCTGATAGTAGGAGATTTTGGTAATTAAAAGAGTAGTTTATCTGTCTTATATGGAATATGAATTTTTTTATTCACGTATTTTGGATCGAATACCCATTTGGACTTACTAGTTAGATTTTGATATCATGTTAGTTTCACGAATGAATCTCTATTTCATTTATTAATTTAGCAGGGGTGGTACAAGTTTAAGTATAATAAATGATAAATACACTTAACAAAATAATTGACATAATAATATCTCCTAAAATAGTCTTCTAATTGGTGTGAATCTATATTAAAGCTTTACTTTTTATATTGAAATTAGTCTTACCAGTAAATGAACTAAATTTATAATTCAAATTCATATTATTTTTTTTAGTTTCAAGTTTTGGTTTGATAAATATCAGTAGAGTTATACAATGACGGAAGTGGATATCAATGTATTACTAAAGCATAGTGAAATGACATTGTTTTTTTTTTTCTTTTCCAGGTAGTGGTGGATCGAGAAGATTGGTATAGTGAGAACTATGAGATAGTTTTACCATCGTTGAGGAGGTATATGCTAAAGTCATCAGTGTTTTCAGATTAAGTAGCATGGTTGTCGATCAAATCTCACAAGTTGATTGTTCTCTCGTAATTACAACATTTTAAAGCAAGGTTCAATAGATAACGAGGCTAGAAGGCAATAACTTTAAAAAGACCCCTCCATATGTAAGATACAAACAACAAACTATATTACAAAAGCACTTAAATTTGCCACTATGAAATCAGATAACCAATACTAATTGAAAAGAAAATAACCTTGCAAAGTGTACGAACACATAATTCATTGATCGTCATGTAGGCCGCCATATGAAATCAAGATATTTAGACGGCGGAGAGGGATAATCGGACGGAGGTGAGCGCCTTGACTTGTAGACGGAAGGGGACAAAATTGACAGGTGTGGGGCGGAGGTTACGGCGGCGAAATGAAAAGAGTAATGTCAAAATGGTGGTTGGCGGACCAATCCATAGTCAAAGGGAGGAAAAACTGATATCCATTATTGGCCGTTGGATTACCAATCAATCTACAAACATCGTTAACCCTACTGGTCCCAACCTGTTTATGGCTTACAAAATTATAATTTAATATCCAATATATTCAATTTATGGAATTACCAGAAAATGACAAATAATAAAAGAGTTGAAAAAGAAATTATAACTCATGTTTTTTATTTTCGAAAATATTATATCTCACGCGTGCGAAGAGAGGTTTATAAATTTACAATTCTAGAAGGAACCGACTATCTTAACCAATCAACTTTATATATATATACACTTGGACTATGTGTTTATAATTTGTTTAATTTTTTAAAAATTTTTAATTCCATTATTGTAAAGTGGATTTTCTTTTAATCCCGAAAACAAATTAAAATATTTAGAAGTATAGTAAAATTTTGGATTCTATCCATAAATAGAATTGGCTATATGTTGTAAATATTTTATATAATATACTATTTTTTAAAATTTATTTTTCTTGAATTATTAATCTTATTATATAAAATTATTGTCAAACATTATTTTCAATGTGTTTGGGACAAAAAGTAAGATTTTGTAATTTTAGTTATTATACTTCGATTAAAATAATTTGCGTATGAAGTGTACACTGTTTTAGTTTGAATTATAATAATATGCATCTGTGTGTAAACTATTTTAGTTTGATAAATAAATAGTAAATACTGTAGTAAATAATAAAAAATGATAAATATTAAAAATTAAGTATTTTGAAATAGCATCTAGTGTATATAATTGGAAACTTTTAAATAATATTTAGCGTAAATAAACTTGGCCTCAAACGGTTACTTTATTTGTTTTCAAAGTGGTTTAATTTGAAAAGTAATTCACACACTTTCTTTCCACTTTCTTGATTAAAAATAATGATAAATAGAATATACACAATGAAATGTCACTTTTTTAGTAACAAATAAAATTGACTTCTGTTTATATAAAGTCGAACTATACAACTATATTCTTTGAAAGACAATGGTTTTACCTCACACGATAAAGAATATACTATTGTATGTCCTTATTTTCTTCAACAAGTTATAAAACTATTTCTAACGTAGACTACATGTTAAATAAAAATGAAAGGTAATATAGTCAATATCTTGGAAATTAAGAAACAAAAATATGTTACGAGTCGTCACAAGATTGTCTCACATGCAATATCTAGAATGCACATCAAAATTCTAAATTAAAAACGATGTGAAATTATAATAATATGATTTCAACTTCTAGCAAATTTGCAATAAACTCGGCCTAAATTGAAAACAATCATAAATTCACATATTGTACTCTAAAAAATAGAGAATTATCAAGTTGTGGTATTGGTGGATCACAAACTACATGATGTTAAACTCACGTCAATGTGTTATCACACTTTCGTGTACATTTGTACGGGCTTTAATATCAATATTACGAGTGGTTGAACATTTCCATTTACATCGCATAGTAAATAAATAAGGTTAAAATACGATCATTTTAATTTTATACACTTTGAAGTTCGTTCATTTTCGTTCCTATACCGTTAAATGTTCATTTTAGTATTCGTACTTTCAACAAATCTCTAGTCTAATTTAGTCCCCTACTGCTAATTTGTTTTGAACAAATTATTTATGTCATCGAATGAATCTAACTACAAAATTCATGCTCACATATTGTAATTATTCGTCTGAAAATCATTGATCATTATTTTAACTACTCTCAATAAAAATCAAATTTAAAGGACTCAATCGAAATTTTATCGAAAGTACAAGAATTAAAATTAAACAATCAAAAGTCTAGCTAAAATAGACAAATTTCAAAATTTATAAATAGTAAACACGTTAACTTGTTTAAAAATACCTAAAATGTCTATTTACCGATCAATCTTATTAAAATAAAAAAAATTAATCATAACTTTTCGTAAATCAATCCAACATTTACGGTTTTTTAGAAAATAATATTTTTCACCAACGTTGATGTAATATTAAAATCTCGAAATTTTGATAGACATCGACGTGAAGAAAAATGTATGACATGTCATATTGGGGGGTTGGCAAAGTGCCAGTTGTGAAGGAATTGATTGGGTTTGTCAAAGTAGAGACGTAAAAGAATGAATACATAAAAAAGCAATTGATTTCTCCTTTGCGTGTATTTCTGTTGCCTAAAATGTGCAAGCAATTGGTTAGATCATGATGGACCCGTCCACGTCAATTCCCATGCCTACGTGTCATGTTCAAATATCCCAACCATTATCTTCTTTTTCTTTTTCTTTGTTTATAAATAAATTATAAAAAAATTGTTATAGATAGAATACAAAGAAATTAAAAAATTTTGTTATATTTTTTAAAAATAGTTTTAATATTTTATTATTTTTAAAAATGTGTATATTCAATTAGTTAATATAGGGTTGTTTCAAAAAATTTTTTTTTCAAATGTTCTGTTTTTTATAATTTTTCTATTATATTATATATAACTAATATTACACAATATTTTAAAGTTTATTAATATTTCGTGTTAACGATATTTTGATATTTTAGCATATTTTCTACATAATTTTAAAAAATATTTAATTGCTTCTTTAATTGACATTGTTTTCAAAATTTGACATTGTTTTTCATATTTATTTATTTTTAGTTGATATTCATTTTAGTGCACATGGTATTTTAAATCTATATTTCTTTTAAAGAAAACTATATTATAGTCACATAATAGTCAGCTCTTCACGTAAAGTTTAGTTGTGAAAAATATTATATTTGATTTTAGATTTGAAACATTAATGAAAATATACATTTTTTGTCATTAAATTTTTATTTGATGGTTAAGTAGAATAACAATGTACTTTTGTTCTTTAGTTATAAGTTTGATTTTTCTCCAATCAACCAGTTTCAAAAAGGCACAGTTTTCTTTCATCTTTTGAGTTCTATTTCAATTTTATATTTAAATATTTTCGCTAAAGACTCGCTTTCAATATTTTTTATTTAATTTTATAATGCTACTACAACTAATAAAAAATATATTGTTGTAATTGTTTAAAGTTAGTTGGCAATAATTGAACATTAGAGTTATCATTAATAAAAATTCAATGATAAAAAGCGTAAAATACTGGAAATTAATGAACAAATTGAAAATCAAACGATATAAAATTAAAACTAAATTCACAATCCAATAGTAAATGTATACTAAAAATTTTAGAGGACAAAAAAGTATTTTTAGTGACTTTTTTTAAAGTATAAATTGGAAGTGAGAATTTGAATTTGTTGACATTTATTCATACATTTTCGACATTGGTATGTAAATATTTGACATTCGTTAGTCTTATGAAAAATTCAATAGTACGTATTTGAATAGCATCCCGTGGAGTATTTGGATTCTTACTATTATCACAATGTTGTAGGCATTGGCATCCAATTTTGACTTATTTGTCCTTCACCACAAATAAATCAATTTCATTTACCATCAATTTACATATATGCATACATATAGTTTGGGGCTAATTATATTTTAGCACTAATTTAACATCATCAACCATTTTTAAAAAATATATAAATAATAACAATGCAGCTCTTTCCACGACCAGCATTTGAAGGTCTATGGATGAAGCCTTAAGGTAGACTTTATCCATCCTTTTGTCGACGACACCTCGATAGAAAATAAGTAAAAAAAGAGTGTAGTCTTCAAACTAAATCGTCTAATATATACACGTGAATAATTTAATATTAGGTATGATCTAAATCGATTTAGCATCCAATTTTGACATCCATATAGAATAGTATATCGTTGATATCAATAACAGTTAATTAATTATAGTAAATTTACCCAACTAGCCCAAATGATACAAAGATGTTAAAATAAATTATAAACAAATAAAAGGGCAAAAAGGTATGTCCACATATACTTAAAAGTGTTGTCAAAGCTCTACCTAACATATAAAATAAAAGTACACTAGGCACACTAATAAATAGGAAAGGATTGTTGGCCAAGTATAGTCATGTTTTTTAATTCAACGATAATTGACATGGTATTCTATTGTAAAAGTGGGATGAAGTTCAAATCATCTAACCTTCAATTGTTGTACTAAACATAAAGTTGAAAGCATAAAGATAAAAAACGATTCAAATCCTCTAACCTCAAACTGTTGTACTAAAAAGAAGAAGAACAAAAACAATATATTTATTTATTTTAATTTCATAGTTTAATGAGTTTGGACTAGTGGGCCATCTCATGTGTTTTTAGTATAACGGTATAACCGTGGACACAGATACGAGACACAAATATGACATGTTAACATGATGACACACCATATTAAAAAAATCTAGGACACGACACGGTAAGGACACGTTTATTAAAACATATATATTATTTTTATAGTAAATGAATTGATGCATTTATAGGCTTAAAAGACGTAGCTTGATGTATTCTATGCTTAAAAGTTTTTATTATTTAGTATCATATATGTGTTTTTTTAGTCTATTCAACGAGTGTTCTACGCATGTCTAATACATTAGTTTGTACTAACAAGTGTATAAAGGAGTCCACCAAGTATGAGAGTGTTCAAGTGTCCAATACGTGTCAGACACGAACATGCTATTTAAATTAAGGTATCTGTGCTTCTTATACAGTAATTGATACGACCTTCCATTGTCAATTCCATTGTGGAGGTGATAGAAGATTAAAATCGAAACTGTTATACTAAAAAACGAATAACAAAAATAATATATTTATTTATCTTAATTTCATAGTTTGATAAGTTTGAACCGATGGGCCTGCTCGTGTAAGCCGACGTCATCAGCCCAATCTAAGAATCTCGCAAATATTGGGCCAACTGGGGTTGGAAATGGGCTTGCTTGAAAAAGCTCATGAACTCGAAGTACATTGTAAAATCGAAATTTACGAATGTACCCCTCACAATGCATGAATTTCCGAGAGCCGACGGACGATGGCATTTTCAAAATTGGTGAATTATGGATCTTCCTGCCGGGAGTCGGAGCAGTTTTACTAACAAATTTGGCGCGTGACCAAACGCTTTGACGCTCGCGTGTGTATTATCAATTCGGTTAATATAATATATAGAGTTATGTTTCCGAGAAAAGGGGTACACGTCGGATGTAATTTTTTTATTCTCAACTTTACCCTCCTTTTTCTAAAATATCAATTAACCGGATAGTGTCTCAGGTTATTTGAGCCAACTAACATGCATCTATCTCATTTGAGTGTTGAAAATTAATTCATAGATAAGTGACATTAATGTGACTCATACTTTGGTTCTTCGTACTATTAGTTCGTGTTTATTTTACCCTTTTTACATTGTGGTGGTTGAGATGAGATTTTTTTTTCCATGATCTATATTGGTTGTATATTTTAAAGTTAACTAGAATCTAAATGTATTGAATAGCTTAAGATATGGACTTCCTATAACATTAAATTTGATTGTACCGGGAAAAAAATCTTAAAGACCGGTTTATAATGATACAAATGTTATTTAAAAAAATTATCTTTAGTTTTCAAGTCTTGATGAGTGTACACGAAGTTTTAAAACGTGCTTTTCTAATCTACATGGTTTATAACAACATACTCATTTGAAATTTATGAATTTTTAAAATCAGGTTTAAGACGTTCAATAAGTAGAGTAATTAAATGGTATTTGAAATTTTAAAAATAGTGTTATAGTTGACATGTGTTTGAGAAAAATATTATGCTAAATTTAAAATGATATAAAATAAAAATAAAAAATTATTCAGAAAAACTTTTAAATTATTTTTTAAAACTTATAATTCTAACAAAAAAATATTGGGGCCTTTGATAACAAAAAATATATTAATTCTCACAATTCATTATTTATTTATTTAGTCATTATATTATTATTATGACTTAGTATTAGTAGTGATAATAATAATATTATTATTATTCTACAATTTATTTATTTAACATACGGAGGCGCGATAATTAGGAATTGGTATATAAACTGGCAAACAACCTCCAAATCACAAACCCTAGAGAGAGTAGAAATAGAACAGAAAAAGAGAGGGAAAAGAAAAAGGAAAAGAAAGAAAAAGAAAAGAAAAACGAAAATGCTCATCAAATAAATTCCATTAGAACGCTTCCTAAAATACTTCTCGCATTATAAAGATCCGTGAATTGATCTGAATCATATAATAAAAAGGTAAGCTTTCTGAGAAACTCAATCTCGATTTTTCACTCTCAAATCGCTTCCATCCACTGCTCTTTGTTCTTCGGTTCCTATCACAAACCCCACAAAAACCCTTGAACAATTTTGTTTCCGATCAACCCTTTTGGTTTCCAGTGATTCTGCAAAAGGGTGTTGGTAAATAATATCCTTTTGTTTGTTTGTTTGTTTGTCTTGTTTGATTTTGAGTTGTGGGTTTGTGATTTTTAAGCGCCATGGATGACTTGGAGAAAGCAATAGTTATCATGTTTGATGAAACGAGCAATGTGGATTCCAACTTAAAATTAAAGGCTAATGAGTATTGTGATAAGGCCAAAGACGAATCGGCAATATGTAGAGTGTGTGTCGAGAAGCTTTGTTTTTCGAACATTGTTCAGGTTCAGTTTTGGTGTTTGCAAACACTTCATGAAACTATTCGGATTCGTTATTCGTGGATGAGTTTAGATGAGAAGTACTTCATTAGAAAGTCAGTGTTTTCCATTGTGTGTTTGGAGGGTATTGATGAGAATCACGCACTTCGAATTTTACGGGGTCCTGCTTTTATAAAGAACAAGCTTGCTCAAGTTTTGGTATCACTAATTTACCTTGATTACCCGATGAATTGGCCATCTGTTTTTGTTGATTTCTTATCTCATTTGAGAAAAGGGCCTGTGGTGATTGATATGTTCTGTCGGGTTCTTAATACGTTAGATGACGAGTCAATTAGCATGGATTACCCTCGAACGCCTGAGGAAGTAACAGCCGCAGGGCGGATTAAGGATGCTATGAGAGCGCAGTGTGTATCTTCATTAGTTGGAGCTTGGTATGACATTTTGTCCATGTATAAGAATTCTGATCAAGAATTGTGTGCAAGTGTGTTGGATGCAATGAGAAGATACATATCTTGGATTGATATTGGGTTAATAGTAAATGATGTGATTTTGCCATTGTTATTTGAGTTAACTTTAGTTGATGGGCTGCTCGAACAACTTCGTGGAGCTGCAGCAGGTTGTTTACTGGCAGTTGTTTCAAAGCGGATGGATCATCAGGCAAAACTAACCCTGTTGCAGAGTCTTCAAATAAGCCGGGTTTTTGGTCTGGTTGCTACTGAAGACAGTGACTCTGAGTTGGTCTCAAAGGTGGCTAGCTTACTTACCGGTTATGCAGTTGAGGTTTTGGAGTGTTTCAAACGGTTGAATTCTGAAGAATCTAAGAGCACTTCATTGGAGCTGCTTAATGAAGTTTTGCCATCTGTTTTCTATGTATTACAAAAATGTGAGTTGGACTCTGCTTTTAGCATTGTGCAATTCCTTTCTGGTTATGTTGCTACCATGAAGAGCCTTTCTCCTCTGACGGAGAAGCAACTTCTTCACTTGAGTCAAATATTAGAAGTGATCTTGGCACAAATCTGTTATGATCCTGTATATCGGCACAATCTTGATATCTTAGATAAGATTGGGCAAGAAGAAGAAGATAGAATGGTGGAGTTTAGAAAGGATTTATTGGTACTTTTGCGTAGTGTGGGTCGTGTAGCACCTGATGTAACTCAACTGTTTATTAGAAATTCAATGGTAAGTGCTGCCTCGTCTTCATCAGATCGGAATGTTGAAGAGGTAGAGGCTTCGCTTACACTTTTCTTTGCATATGGGGAGTCAATCAGCGATGAGGTGATGAAAAATGGAAGTGGACTTGTTGGGGAGTTGGTTACAATGCTTCTATCCACACGGTTTTCTTGCCATTCTAACAGGCTGGTTGCACTTATATATTTGGAAACGATTTTTCGATATATAAAGGTAGTGCAGGAGAATTCTCAATTTATTCATGTTGTTTTGGCTGCCTTTCTTGATGAAAGAGGCATACACCACCCCAACATCAATGTTAGTAGAAGGGCAAGTTATCTATTCATGAGGGTTGTGAAACTTCTAAAAGTGAAGCTTGTTCCTTACATCGAGACAATTTTAACGGTATAAATCTCCTCATTAATCAAACACGTTTCAATTTTGAAACTTTGTATTCCCTTGTAAAGTTTCCTGTAACGTTAGTTATCTCTAAGTTTGTCTCTCTCTTCATGGTGAAACTTCAGAGTCTGCAAGATACTGTTGCACGATTTACAAGCTCAAATTTTGCATCCAATGAACTTTCAGGGTCTGAAGATGGAAGCCACATATTTGAGGTTATCCTTTTAGTGTGTATATAATATATATACATTTGTCTTCTTTCTATGGTTTTACGTTCATTCCGTGTGCCCATGTGCATATAGTGGTTCTTTGTTCTGTTCTTTTTTTACATATCTAAGGTAATTGTTTACAGGCAATTGGCTTACTGATTGGGATGGAAGACGTACCACTGGAAAAGCAATCTGATTATTTGTCTTCTTTGCTCAAGCCTCTTTGTCAACAGGTTGCCCTCTAAATTGCCCATAGATTTTTTTTTAATGGTTTGGATCCCTTATTTTATGTTTAATTCTTATATGTTTCGAGTAAAATTATCCTGCTTTAATCTAGGTTGAAGTGGTGCTAATTAATGCTAAGGCATTAACACCAGAGGAGGCTACTGCAAAGATTGCTACCATTCAGCAAATAATTGTGGCCATTAATGCCCTTAGCAAGGTCACTTTCTTTAACGACTTCTCTCTTGGGAGCGAAGTATTTATTTCATCATTACATTTTTTTCATTATTGGGCAATAGTTTTTCTAAAGACTTTTTACCCTCAAAATGTGATATTATGGTCAATGGTTTCTGTTATATCACAGTTGTTTCTTCCAATGAGTTGTAGATTTCTTAACTCAACTTTACCTTCTTTTTTGTCAATAAAAAATAGTGATAACTTCCTTTCCCCCTTTTGTAATCCAGGGGTTCAATGAACGTCTTGTCACAACAAGTCGTCCTGCAATTGGTCTGATGTTCAAACAGGTTAGATCCATGACCCCTTTTTTTCCGAAAATTTTCAAACTTGGAATAAAGAAATTATATAGAAGCATCTATAAATAGGGTCTTGCCAGCTGGTGTTCCATGCAATTAGATTAAGATGCTGGTGGCTAAGCGATTCATTTTGGTAGCTTCTGTTGAGGATTAGATCATTAAATGAAGCAAAATAAGAATTAAACTGCCTTTCATTGAATTGTACTAACTGATGTACATTCTTCTTCAATTCAGACATTGGATGTTCTTCTCCAAGTTCTTGTTGCATTTCCTAAAGTAGAGCCTCTACGGACTAAGGTACAGGGTTTGATATGTATCCCTAGAGATACTCCCTTTCTATTTATAAATTGCATCAGCACTGATGTTGGTTTCTGTTGAATGAAGGTCCTCTCTTTTATACATCGAATGGTGGAAACTTTAGGCACATCTGTATTTCCCTATCTCCCGAAGGCTTTGGAGCAGTTGCTTGCAGAAAGCGAGGTACTGATGAACTCTGAGTTGGCATTTGATCCATTAGATAAATCTGATAAAAGGAACTATCCGAGACACCTTTGTTTTGAGTATTATTTATCTTTTGTATGAGTGAAGCTTATTTATTGTCATCTCGCAATTGTTTTAGAGCTTCAATTTCAATGCATGTTTTCTTGCAGCCGAAGGAGTTGGTTGGTTTCCTTGTATTACTTAATCAACTAATCTGCAAGTTCAGCACTTCGGTCCATGGCATTTTGGAGGATGTTTTTCCAACAATTGTGAGTCGGATATTCAACATTATACCAAGAGATTCTCTTCCTTCAGGACCAGGAACCAATATTGAGGTACTCTTATTGTGTGTTTTAATTCTGAATTTATTTAGGGTTGTTATATTATTAAATGTCGTCTTCAAGATCGCTTTTGCATCAGTGCACATGTCAAATGTGGTAAGTCATTTGGTTTATGCTCATTGTTTTGAGTGATATACTAGAAAATAAACTCTTGAAATTTTGGTAATTTTTTTAAAATTTTATTTTTATAATTAAAAAAAACCTTTAAATTACAAATGAGGTACTAGCTTTGATAGAAATCATTCATTACATTGTTTGAAGTGGAACCCAACTTGTCTTACCTTTGGACATTTCCGCGTGTTATATATATTAAGGTTTCCATGTTGAAATCAATATTTAGCCGAGTATGATATGGCTTGCATTCTTTCTAGTTTACACACTAGTTGTTAATACCATTTACACCGTAGCAACTGGAATTTGTGAGCATATGTTAAATATGACGTGTTGAACTGCTTTGAGCTTGAAACATAATTCTTCAAAGGCTTGGCCTTCCATTAACAAGTAGAAAATTTGCCATCCATTATCTTATGCTCTGCCCTTGTGCTTTTATTGTAGGAAATTCGTGAACTACAAGAGCTTCAACGAATAGTCTATACATTTCTTCATGTGATCACCACACATGATCTCTCTTCGGTCTTTCTATCCCCTAAAAGCAGAAGCTACCTGGAACCGATAATGCAGTTGCTTTTAAATACATCGTGTAATCATAAAGATATTCTTGTTAGAAAGGTAAAATATTGCTTGCTGCATTTAACAGCTGTTATATGTTTTAGATTTTTTTCCTCCCAATGTATACACATCTTGATTGCTTTGGTTGCCTGGGCTTAATAATTGTTTTCTGTGGTCTAGGCGTGTGTACAGATATTCATTAAATTAATTAAAGACTGGTGTGCCCGGCCTTCCGGAGAAGAAAAGGTAACTGTGCCCCCTTAATGCTTTCCTTGTTGAGTACGTGTCTCTTTTTTCCTGAAAAAAATGAGCACTCTTTTCATAACATGTGTTACTAATTTTGATCTTTTGAATCAGGTGCCTGGCTTCCAAAGTTTTATAATCGAGGGCTTTGCAACAAACTGTTGCTTGTACAGTGTACTTGACAAATCATTTGAACTACATGATGCAAATTCTGTGAGGATATTATTCAGAATTCTGTTTCATTTCTTATTGAACCGCAAGGATAGAGCAGCAGAATATTCTATTTGTGTATATATTTAACGTACTGTTTCTTTATACTGGATGCAGCTAATTTTGCTTGGAGAAATTGTAGCGGCCCAGAAAGTTATGTATGAGAAATTTGGGCAGGATTTTCTATTCCATTTTGTGTCAAAAGGGTTTTTAACTGCACACTGCCCTCAAGATTTGGCCGAGCAGTATTGCCAGAAGTTGCAGGTACCTACTAGCATCAATTAAAAAGTTTATTGACAACTATCATAAAGGTTACGTAGTTGAAATTGCGACCATGCATATTTGCATTTTTAATAAAAAAAATTGAGGTTTGATATTTATTATAAAAACTGGGTAATTCAAGCAACTTCTCAAATTGTAGGGTTGGAAAGATTTATGGGTACTGTCTTTTCTTCATAAAGACAAGGATATGGTTTTAGCCATAAGAGCAATGAAACATGCCTTTATTTATGGCCCATTGGTCCAAACACTGGCTTCCACATGCTTTAGATATTGCATTTCTTTTGGAATTTCTGACCTCAAATGTTTCAAAATTTGGAGTGTTTATGTGGATGTAGTTAATTCATATGTAAGCTTTCATGGAAAAGGAAAATTTATCCTATATAATAACTTTTGTGAGGAAATCTCATGGTTGGGAGGGTGAACAAAATTTCACTTTATAAGCACCTGTTATGTGATGTTTATTGGGTTGAGTATCTGTTCCCCCATTTTAAAGTAATATATTATTACTTACATGCTAGGCAGAGTTGTCAAATCCAACCTAAAGTAGTGGTTGGAGAAAACAAAAAAATTCCCCTCATACCTTTTAAAATGTGAGGCGCACTCAAAACACCATAGCCTCATAGGCTTTTGGAGTATAGAGTATTTATGTTCTAGTGAAGTGCATGATAGTTTAACATATTATATAAAAAAGTCAGCTTGAAGTATAAGGTAGAGAAACTAATTGATTGGCTATTTAAGGCACAAAGTTCATGAACAAAAGTCAACAAAATTCCTGTAAATAATATTTAATAATTTTAGCCTAAAATGATGAATAGTTTTCTTATATGTAGCTTTTGTATGCAGTTTCATCCTCTTATGTGTTATCTCATTTGCAGGGTAGTGACATTAAGGCGTTAAAATCATTCTACCAGTCGCTTATAGAAAGCTTAAGAGTTCAACAAAATGGAAGTCTTGTTTTCAGATAGCATTGCCTGTTGGATGAAATAAGTTAGTAGTATTTCCTGAGAACTCCATTTTGTGGTGTTTGTTCTGAAATATGACCTACAATTTTGATCAACAAAGGTGAGGATGGATCTCATAGTAATCTACTGACTAGATTCATATCAAAGATTATATCTCCATTGACTTCATTTGGATAATCTTGTAGGATCTATGTTGTATATACCTTTTTGGCGGCTGTTTAATGGATGAGAGGTATTTTGTTATCTTTATGTTCTTTTCAGCTTCCTAATTTTGAATTATTTATTTGCCGATCATTCTTTTCTTTACATCTTTTTTATTTTGTTTACAGTTGTACATTGCCTGATAAGACCTTATCAACCACAGAAAGTTCAATCATATTTGGTCGTAATGAAGATCTACTTATTTACAAAATCATGGTATTTTTTTTTTGTCTATACCATTTGCTTAGTTTTTCGTATTTTCTTACCTCTTTTCATTCGTTACGATACGTTATGTCGATTATTTAAAACATGATAAATTTTGTTTCTTGGTTTCTGGCTCTGCATCACTGGATAAAGCTTATCAGCAATTCCGATTTGTATATTCTAGTCAAATATTAGTTTGTGCCATCATGAAATAAAAATCTCAAGTTTGAATTTCAAGCTCTCATTAGGGTTAATCCTAAGAACCAACTTCTTCTTTTTTTAATTGCAGACATGGAGGTCTTGTTTAAACGTTGTTTTTATATTTAGTAGGAGACTCTCTTTGAACCCTGAATGTTTATCGACATGCACCTGTCACATTTGATAAAAAAAAACAAACACACACGTACACATACGTACAGATACAAATTCAATGGTTGTAATGCAGATTTTATTATGTAGAATTCTATGAATGTACGTTGTTTTAATGGGTTGGTATGGTTAGATTTGGTCTAATAAGGTTAGAAAAATGTTAAGTTAGACTAGAAGGTTTGTACATAAAATAATAAGATAAAGATATGTATGCTTTTTTCTTTTTGTAATGTCATTTAGAACAAGTCAGCTAAAGTTACAGTCTTAAAGGTGAGCCAAGACTTTGATTTTGCCAATATCTTTCTGATGACTGACCAGTCCTCTTCTCCTAAATTCTTTCATTTGTTTTTATAAAATATTCTATCATGAATCTTCAAAGCAAGAGTGTTGGACACTTTTTTTTTTTTTTTTAATTAAAGCCATGATTGAGAATGGTCTCTCTCTCTCTCTCTATTTTTTACTTCATCTCATAAGTACAGGTGATTTTTAACCCTTTCTAGAGTTGGTTCAAACGTGTTTTGTAGAACAAAAGAGATTTGTAAAGATGCTTTGTGAGGAAGTGTAGTCAGAATCTTTCTTCTAAGCGCTTGGGGAAAACAACCTTCCCTTTTGTAGTGTTAAAGCACAACTAAGCTTTGTTGTGAACCTTAAGGTTAAACGGCAAGTTTTAGTTTATGAAGCTTTTGACGTTTGTGTCTATTTGATATACGAGAAAGATTTAGAAGTATGATAGTTTTTTTAATTTAAAAAGAGTAATGAATTTTTGAACTATTTAATGTGTGTTTAATTAGTTTTGGATATCATTAAAATTGTGTTTGTTAGATTAACGAATTTTAAAAAAATATTCAATAATTTAAGAATATATTACCTACCCCACTAAAAAATGAGACTTAAATAACATACCATATACTATTTACTTTGACATGCAATTTGAATTTTATGGAATAATTAGACTCGATTTTGGTTGCAATTAAAAGTTGCTAATAAAAATTTCAACAACTCAAGTATTGTTCGTTTTTTCATTTTTGAAAATTAAATCTATTTAAACAAAAACACAAGTCCTAAACATTTCTCTTCATACACATTCTTCACTTCTCATTTTTCATAATTACTTGAAATGATTAGAGCATCAAAATAAAGTCACAAAAACAAAATTAATGTTTTAGGATAAAATTAATAATTAAACGAAATAATTAAAAGTAAAGAAAATTGAAAATCAATTTGAGGATTTAATTTATAATTGAATTGAAAGGTAGTGTTTACATTCATACGTCCAAGTGGACTTTGGATTTACAATCCCATGAAATATAAGAAAATAAAGTATCAAACACTATTTGAATTGAGGCTAAAAGCTAAAGTCCAAATTTGTTAGTGGAAGACACGCGTAATTATTTAATTCATACTTTGATATATATTATACATTATCTCAAAATTCAAAACAATATTAAAATTACATTTGACATAATGAACAACAAAAAAATAAAGGTCTTTAACAAATTAATTGTTATTATTATTATTATTATTATTATAGATATTGATATGACATGTTATATAAAAAATAGTGTACATTTTAAATTTTAATTAGATCATTTAGTATGGGGTGCATGGTTTTAGTTTAATAATTTAAATTGTGTTTAATATAGTTTCTTTAATTATTTAAACAAAAGTTTGCCAATTAAAAATGGATGAATTTTTTAGGATTAGTTGACATAAAACTTTCTTTTTAAAAATCTATTAAATATTTGTAAAGTTAAACTAAACATACCTTTATTTTATTTTTGAAACATTTATGGTTAGACAATATTAAACTAATCAAAGTATACTTTATTAATTAAATTCCATTCCAACCTTAAATAATAGTTGCTCATATATCATGACTTAGTAGTAAAAGGCATATTTGAACATTTCTTATTTCAAAAAACAAACTCATCAAATTTAGGAACATTTTTTAAAATAGTAAAATAAATTAGAATATTTACAAATTATAGCAAAATTTTGAATTCTATCAATAATAGAAACTGATATTTTATCAAATTTGCTATTTTTTTTGACAATTGCCCTCAAATTTGTGACATACTAACTATTTGAAATTTACTTGAAAAAATCGCTATTTTCAAATATAGAAAAACGAACCAAAATATGACAGTATCATCGTCTATTTACGATAGATCACACAAATATAAACTACTAGTTGTGTGTATCTTTATAAATATACCTAAGTAGATTGTGATATTTCGCTATATTTGTAAATATTTTGAGATGTTTTTTCATTTAAAATAATTTTTCAACCAAACTAAAAGTTATAAAACTATTTTCTAAAGAATCAAATAGGAAAAAGAAAAAGGAACTAAACACACTTTGTATTAATTTATAAACTAGATTGATGTAAATATCTCATAGAAAGTATAAAAAATACTATTTACTTTTTTAAAAAATCGACCGAAACAAATGTAACTTTAAGGGCTATCAAATTTGTAATATCAATTTCGAAGTTAGAAGTTTGATTCTTCTATCCAATACATTATTAAAAGAAAGGAAAAAAATTCGATTGAAGTTAAAACTAAACTCTAATTTAATCAACTTAATCTAAAAAATAATCAAATCGATATTATATATAAATAGTTCTTAAGTTGTGTGTAATTCACACGGCGCCCACACATACAAAAATGGATGGCCTCTTCACATTCATACTCTCTTCCTCAGAACAAAATTCAACAAACGTATGAATTTGCTAAGAAATTGCAAAATCAACATATGTCCAAACAAAAATCAAAAATGAAAAACAAACCAACTTTTTGAAAATTTATGACCCTCCCACTAAAATCCCTCCTTTTCCCTAATAATCAAAGTCAAGAAAATCCAAAATCCCATCTCTTATTCCCCACACAAACTGGATTTTTAGCCTCTATTTTGAGATCTATTTCTACAGAAGTTCCCATTTCAATCCACTTGTTTCCCTTTTTGCTTACCTAAGACCACTTCTCGTTTTATAACATATCACGTTTAAGAGAGTGTAAGAAGTTCTCTTCTTCTTTGTAGGTTTTAACCTCGACGGCTTTGTGTTATAGAGTGAATGTGAAAGGCCTAAAAATTTAGGTGTATAAGAGTTATGTTAAGATAATTTCATTTATCTTTAGTACATTTGGTCATCGTTCGAACGGACCCCATATTTGAACAATGACCCACACAAAAAGAACCCAACTTGTTTAGTCATCATTAGCTTAAAAAACCTGACTTGACTTTTAATATCATTCTAGACCCCAATTCATCAGACACTATATAAACCCCAAGGACTTGTCCCAAATTTTATGAGCAGAAAACCATAACATTCCAAAAAAGCTTCAGTGAGCTATGGGTTTCAAAAAGCTATCATTATTCTCTCCAAAGTATTT
Source organism: Cucumis sativus (assembly GCF_000004075.3). Taxonomy (NCBI): domain Eukaryota; kingdom Viridiplantae; phylum Streptophyta; class Magnoliopsida; order Cucurbitales; family Cucurbitaceae; genus Cucumis; species Cucumis sativus. The sequence goes on along the minus strand of NC_026661.2, from coordinate 21,754,630 downwards.
GATGCCCAGTTGTTTAAAGCCAAAAAAGCTGCTCAAAGGCTCTTCTTCTTCTTCTTCTTCTTCTTCTTCAAATGGAATTCAAACTTCAAAAAAAATCTCTCTCAGAAGAATCTCATCATTTTCTGATATGAGTGTTAGATCATCTTTATCAGTTATCAGTGATCTTTCGAACTCTTGTATTGGTTCAAATCTTCAAATTTTCACCTTTAATGAACTTAAAGAACTCACTCAATGTTTCATAAAAAGTAATTATTTGGGTGAAGGAGGATTTGGGCCTGTGTTTAAAGGGTTCATTGGTGAGAATTTCAAGCCAGGTTTGAAATCACAGCAAGTGGCTGTCAAGATTTTGGACTTGGATGGCTCTCAAGGCCATAGAGAGTGGCTGGTGAATATCATTTTGATGCTTTTATGAAGTTTTTTTTTAATGTAATCTGGGGTTGATTACTGAACATTTGCTCTGTTTTTCTTTTGTTTGTAGGCTGAAGTGTTTTTTCTAGGGCAATTGAGACACCCAAATCTTGTTAATTTGATTGGATATTGTCTTGAAGATGAACAAAGGCTTCTTGTGTATGAATATATGGAAGGAGGAAACTTGGAGGATGTGTTGTTTAAAGGTAATTCAATAGGAAAGAGCTATGGCTGCTTCTATCTTTTTTCTGTTATGCTTAATTAGTTTAGTGTTCTAATATTGTTTTTCTTTTGGGTTTAGGTTGCTATGTTTCCAACTTGACATGGTTACAAAGGATGAAGATTGCATTGGGATCAGCAAAAGGTCTTGCTTTTCTTCATGAAACTGAAAAACCAATCATTTTTCGAGATTTCAAGGCTTCGAACATCCTACTCGACTCGGTAACGTCATCTCTACCTACTTAACCAATCTTTAGGAAATTTATCGTAGATCAAAATGACGCGATCACTAATATTGATATGATTTTCTTCTTTTAGGATTACAATCCCAAACTTTCGGACTTCGGATTGGCTATAAATGGTATTGACGAAGATGATATGCACGCAACGACTCGAATCATGGGGACCGAAGGTTATGCAGCCCCAGAATACGTCATGACAGGTTAGCTAGCAATTGTATTATGAAATCGACAAGTAAAGATAAATAGAAAAGTGTAAACAATAGAGAATTGAGATAGAGATTTACGTTGTTCTAGTGTGGTAGCTACATGTACATGTGCCTGTAGGGTTAGAAAGTTCATATAACACATTTAAAAGTTGTCTAAAAAAATAAAACTCACATAAATTTGCAACCATTTCTGATCAAAATTTTGTGTTTTTTTTTTTCAGGGCATTTGTCAACCATGAGTGATGTGTTCAGCTTTGGAGTATTTCTACTAGAGTTGCTAACCGGTCGACGAGCAATTGACAATAGTCGGCCGAGCCGAGAACAAAACTTAGTGGCATGGGGAAGGCATCTCTTGAAAGATTACCACAAACTTGAGAAGATAATTGATCCAAGGCTTGAGGGTCAATACTCAAATGAAGGGTCTAAAAAATTGGCTGCATTAGCTCACCAATGCCTCAGCCACCACCCAAAATGTAGGCCTTCAATGAGCTCAGTGGTGAAGGATTTGGAAGCTATTCTAAAGATGAAAGAGTTTCTAATTGAGCCATTTGTGTATATTGTCCCAAGTGAAGATATCAAAGAGTTGGAGAAACCTGCTAATCGGGACCAAAAAGGTCGAAGCTATAGGCTTAAGTTACTGTCGTCGAGGTCGAGATCGAGATCTGGTGCCGTTCATTCCGATACAACCTTTGTTGAAAATAGATAGTTGAAGTTCATGTTTTGTTAGTATAGTTTGGGCTAAAATCAATGTTGGACATAAGAAACTATAGGGGGAAACAATAGATGTTAGTTCGTTGGTTTGTTTGTTAGTTTGTTTTTGGTATTTGTTTTTCATATTTTTCTTTTGGTTTCCAAGAAGTTGAGGTCAATGAAGACCTCTTGTGAATGGAAACCTAAACAATTTTTGTTTTTTTCGATCTCTATGGAGAACTTGATGTTGTTGCTCATAAATTTTCCAATCAAGCTTTCGTAGATTTCTATCAAGTTTGTTAATATTTTGATTTCTATTCATTTAGAAGTTCTATTATCAACGTTTTATTTCAGTATGATAGATTGATTGTAGCTTTCAAAATATTTATTAACGTTTGTGTTTTGAAAAAAATCACTTGTGAAATGAAGCACAACCTTGTTTGAATGTTTTCAAATTTAAATTAGAAAACAATAGTTATGATTTAGTTATATTAATCTAGTAATATTCATTCTTAGGAAAACTAAATTTAAAAGTGATTTGTTTTACTAAAGAACATAGGTTAATGAAAAGTAGTATATCCATCAAAATGTCGATATATTCGTAAATTGTAAGGTATAATATTATTGATTTTAAAGATTAATCAATAAACGCTAATATATCTTTGTGTAAATACACCAAAAATATCAAAAAAATCTCATCAATTGATCCTAACCAATAACAAACGAGTATAACCTAATTTATAAGTGAAAATAAGTAAGGTACATATTCAAATATTGTTTTATAGTTTTTTTTATAGAATTAATATTCATCCAATATGTAATGATGTTTATTTTGATATTTCAATTTTTACTATTTACATCATGGTTTTACATTCGGTAATATCTACTTGTTGTTCTATTTCACATTGATATTCCTTTTTATCTTTGAATAAAGAGTAAAATTGTTTAGAGAAAAAACCATTTAGAAATGCAATAGTTTGTTGGTTGATAAATTTCTATGACTTATTTTACAGTGGAATTTTAACTCATGATTGTTGAATTTTATTTTACTCTTTATGAATTACTAGAAATGTGTGATTCAACCTTTGAAAATATAAAAAGAAAGAAAAGAAAAACCTCTTAACATAAATTGAAATTAAAACATAAATATTATTTAAAAAGGGGTAAAGCTCATTGAATAGGATAATAAAACTCAAATTCAATCAATGATCATCGGAAGCAAAAGAAAAAATTAACAAATTCCTTTGTACCACTTTTCTTAAATATATATTTGACTAATTAAATTATTAGTCGTCGTGAACATTTATAGATTGTTTTAAAAGTTAGAATATCGACTGATCGAACTCTAAAAATATCTAACCTTGGAGTTCTTGTGATTTAATCACTAAAGAGGAAGATGTACCTTACAAAAATTATTAACAATACTTCTACATTTCGAGGATTTCTACCATTTAAATGTGATATCGAGTATCATTCCTAAACTCGAGCTGTTACAAATTTTTTGTGAGAGGTTTTATCGAATCATAGAGAATGAATTATAACTTTTTTCGAACCAGATATGTCAATTTTAATTCAAGTCTAACTAAATTCTATCTTCCCTTAAATTATAGATACCTTATAATAGTGAAATACATAAATAAAGTCCATTTTGAAAGTAACAAAAGTATTGCTAATTAAAAAGAAAAAAAAAAGAATTTTCTAAGGAAACATCAGCTAGTGCATCTAAACCTGCATCCATCTTTATATTACGAATGAGCACAATATATCAAAAAATTGAGTCGACAGAGACCAAACCGAAGTCGATTAGTCGAAAAACGAAAGGGGTCGGTTTCAAAAAGCTCAAAATCGAGGATTTCCAAAATATATTTTTATGTGTTAAACCGACCTTTACTCATCAATGTCTAAGTTAGTTTGACCCTTTACCAAACCGACTATAGTCGAGTTGTGATCAATTTTGTCAGAAAACCAACTCCAACCAATCGAGATCGCTCCTACTTTATGCAATCCACCCCGAGTTTTCAATTATAGGTTCTCACATGGTACACCTTTTCTCGGTTGTGTATCCATTTGATTTTCCTCATGGGGTGGAAAAGTTGAAATCCATAGCATGAAATTCAAAGTTGAAAATGGAAAAATTGAAATGTCTAAATTAATGGTTGCTATCATATTGTTGAATGGTATAGCCCAATATTTCATATCTTTACCAACCCACTCAAATTTAAAAGGGTTGTAGTCCACCAACTCAACTCAACTTGTGGTTTGATTTGGTACCATTTTTCATGTGTTTGTTTTTGGGCTTTTAGTTTATGTTTATCATTCTAATCTTTCAAATTATGGAAAGAAAAACAAATTTTCATTATGTTTCATCATTGCTCTTTACTGTTTTTGCCTTTGAACATTAACTTCTTTTATCTTTTTTGAAAAGATTAATCAAACTATAAATTAGTCAAACCATATTAATTTCAAATTTTCTTTCCAAGCCAAATATTTTTTTTGTTTTATTTTATTTATTAAACAAATTGAAATGTTAGCTTTTAAGTTTTCTCGGCTAAGAAACATTTTTACTCTCTAAACTTTCAATTTTGTATCAATTTAGTCATTGAACTTTTGTATGTAACAGTTTAGTTATTGTACTTCCGAATTTGTAACAGTTTAGTTTCTAACATAAGCAAAATTAATCAAAATTTAATGTCAATTTTTACTATTATATGATGTACGCATTGTCTTTTATAAAAATTATCGAGACTCTAATTAATTTATCAATCTATTTATGGAAGATCTCTTATTAAATTTTCACACACATTTTTACATTAATATAGACTAAATCGTTGAAAAATTTAAACATTAAAGATAAGTTGAAATTGTTAGATAGTAAATATTAAGGACTAAATTGTTAAAAAATTAAAAGTTTATAAAGGAAATCGTTACAAATCAAAGTTTAAAGACTAAATTGTTACTTCTATAAAAGTTGGGGAATAGAAGTATTCTTTTACCTAAAATGTTAAACCTATGTTATAATAATATGTTTGTTTTTTAAGTTGAACTTATACCACCAAAGTATCAAATCATTGGCTTTTGGAACGATAGCGGGATTTTATCAATTTACATACGTCGGTGGTAGTTTGCTTGAATTCAAACATTATTTTTAGTTATTAAAAAATGATGTCATTAAATAGGAGATTGGAAAGTTGTTAATTTTCCAAATGTGAAATATGATTATTCACTAACACTATTGTTTAATTATTTTTTCAACCTATATATACACACATCCATACATATACACACACATACACACGTGTTGTATAAGTTCCTAATTAATATGATCATGTTAAATAGGAAATTCATAAAAAAAAATTAATTTAGTTAGAATACCATTAAAATTTCTCTTATTCTATATCGAATCATTTCATAGAATGTCATCAATTGGAAGCTTTCTTAATTAATTCAAGATATAGAAATATTGATTTTCTAAACAAATAAATAAAATCAAGAGTTCAAACCTCTTACATATTAATCATAAATCAATTTATTTATATGATAATTATGAAACTCTACTTTACATCAAATAATGTGCTTTATGTGCCTTTTCAAGCCGAACTAAAAATACAAAATTTATACTACTTTTTCGTTTACAATATATAAAAATGAACTTAAAATCTCTAATTTTGAAACTAATTAATAGTACAAATTTACGTGTAAATTGAACTAGGAACATTTTAGAAATGTTTAAATGCATATAAAATCTTGATATTTTACTTTTAAAATTTTATTTCTCACCAATTATAGTTAATATTATAAGATATTATAAGACATATTCACTACATATAGATATATGTTAAATAAAGTATTTAGATAATTTTATCTACAAATTTATCAAGATGTTAATTTAACTCATCTATTTGTAGTTTTAAGAAGAATTATATTTATCGTCCTTAATTAATTATCTATCAAATTAAACTATATAAGAAGTTTGGATATACGTTAGGTTATAAGAATCTTCCATTACAATTTACCATCATATTATAAATTAAAAATGGTTCTACATTAAGCTTCAATGCATATTCTACACATCCTATAGACCAATTGAACAAACTTTATTGCTTAATTAATTTCATCTAATTAATCATTAAAGCTACGAGGCTTTACAGCATTTACAAAAATATCCCTAAATTTTTACTATTTTCTTTTCCCTCTCTAAAATATTTAAATAAATTCATATAAATATTCCTCCCTCGCGTCACGTTTCTTTTGAAACACTGACCTCTTAAACTCAACTCAACAATGGCGGGAAATGGAATTCCCCTCAAATCGACACACTATTTGGTACTCCCCGGCAGGTAACTCCCGGTTCCGAGCTCGGCGCTAGCAGTTCATACGGCAAAACTCCGGCGCCGCACCGGTTCTTCAGCCGTCCATCTGCATTTCTTCTATCGATTTCCTTCTCGATCCTTCCGATCTCCGCCGAGAATCCGTAAAATGCCTCCACCATCTCCGCATCCCCCGTCCAAATCGATGGCTGCTGTCTTTCTCCGAGGTACTCCTCGTCCGGCGAGTGAGTTGATAGTGTATCTACTACCGCCATGAACTTCGTCGCCTGCAGGACACTAGGCAACGCTGAGAGGAAATACTTCTGAGGATCGTTCAGGAAGATCGTGTACTCTGGATCGTTCTCGTCGGGAATTAGTCGACGCATTAATGGAGGTCGGTTTGGTACGTAGCCTCCGTATGGATACTGGCCGAAGTTTAGTGCTGCGTGTTGTGCTGATGAGAGCCAGATGAGCGTGGTGAGAATGGAGATGAGATCGTCGCAGTTGTTCAATTCTGGCCACCAGGTTTCATGGCGGAGATCGCCGTGGCCTACATGGATGGACTCCCAGTACCAGGATTGCAACTCTTCATCTTCGCGGATCATGTTAGGGTTTGGATAGTAATGAGTTACATAGGTTTTTACCCAATTCTCGATTGCGGCCCAAATAAGAAGCCCATCGCTAGCGTATGGATAATCCTCCATCAAAAGCTTGAGTCCATGAGGCTTTGAAGGGTCCGGTTCAGCCATTCCCCTGCGTATGAGATCGGCGGGAAGGCCTTCCATGTCGAAGCGCCAAAAATTTTTGTAAGCTGCGGCACTGATCTCCATGCAGTAACGGCCTGGAGTGAAGCAAGACTCGATCACTCCGTCGCCACTGATCAGGCTTTGGCGCGCTAATGCGTTGATCTCCATTGTGTATCGCATGTGTGGGTCTAAGAGCTTGAAGATTGGGTGCATTGCGCTTAGGTGCCTGTGTGCTGCCAATATGAATGGCTCTAAGGTTGCATGCGTTCTCAACCTGTCATCAATAGTAAGCCATTTTTAGTAATCAGAAAGCTTAATCCATTTCGTCTTTTGGAGTTATAAAGTTTGCTCAATTACCAGTGATTAACAAGTTGATGAACTCCGGCGTCGTTGGAGCAGACGTGAGCCTTGGCGAGCTGCCATGTCCAGTTGCTTGTGGCGTCGACTGGTGGAGTTACGACGCGCTTTGATCGAGAACTTGGTGCGGTTGATGGAAGGCTGAGCTCTATGGCGATAGGTTTGAGAGTTCCAAGTGGTGTCAAGAAGAATATTGTGCGAGTTGCATATGTTTTCCGGCCGTCGAGAGAGTTGATCCGATCAATAAATGGAAGGTAAACATCATGGTAGTCCACTATAAACAATTTGTTTTCATCCAATGCCTGTAACAATCAAAGCAATTTGAAGGGAGATGATATTAGGATTTGAAAATGTGGTTGTCAATTCTTGTTTTAGTGAGAAAATATCTGAGTGATAGGTTAACATCTTGACGTGATAATTCACCTGCTGCACGGTCATCCCATTAATTTGGCCAAGAATGTGCTCTTCTTTAAGGGAAGATTCCAGTGGACCATAAACGTCGGGATCAAGGTTGCTCACAGGAGGGAAAACCTTGAGTCTCTCAATGTTGACTGGGTTAACTCCTGCTATTGCTTGGCGGGCGAATTCGTCATCTCGCAGCCAGGCAAACTTGTCCTCTGCAAGTTCAACATGACTCACAAAATTAATTTCGATGAAAGTTAGTTAAGAATGATTTGGGTTTGTCAATTTTGCATTCAAGCAAAAATTGATGTGGTATGGCAATGCCTATCTAGGAAGGTAGCTTCTGGGGTTACCAAAGTTGAAAAGACTTTTCTATTTCATTAATTTGGATTGTTTTAATTCTGTAAAACAGTTGATTTGAATCTTTATGAGAAGTAATTTTGCAAACTGATGGTATGTTAGTCAATTGCATGCTTGTATGAATAACACTTTTAAAGGATGATGATGTCACTTACTGGAAAGGATCTTGGGTGTGTTGTATCTTAACAGTCCTTGGCTGGATTCACTCACAACTCTTGGCAGTGGGAGCTTCTTTAGGAGTTCATCTTGCAAGCCTAATTTAAGGAGAACCCCTTCACTGTAAAGGCTGTCAATATCTGAGAAACCATGGAAATCATGTTTGTTTGACAAAATGCTGGCTTTGAGGGATGGAATTAAGTTGTGAAGAACTGCCTTAAGCCTCCCAAGAGAGAAAGAAGTTTTTTTAGACTCCTCAAACTGTTCGTCCCTTGGCACGTACATGGGTAACGGTTTCTCAACTCGACTCTCTGCAGTCATATCTGTAGTATACATACCGTTATAAGATAAGGATTTTATATAGCTTTTGGTAATCATTGTTATAATTCAAAGGCTGGTGTCAAATTTTACCAGTCTCGGAAGGGGCACGTCCGGTGCGACATCTTCTAGGATATGGAATTTTCTCACCACCAAGCCTTGGGCGAGCGTATTCTATTCCTTTGTCTGGATTTCCCAAATCATTGTACACATCAAAGTCATATACTCGATCAGACAGTTTTCTTTCTCCTTTCCCATCACCTCTAATGTCTTTAAGCTCAATCTCTCTTAATTTTTTAATCCCTGCAGGTGTTTCACCTGGAAGATAAGGCTGCAGAATTGTGGAACACACATTAGATAGCCATTCAAAAATTTACAGCAAGATTGAAAGAGAACATGCGATTTTGCAGGAAGGTTCGATTACAATTTTTAGCTCTTTTCGGTTTGAAATTATTCTTCTTCATTTATGATTGGCATGCTCATAATCGCAAAAGTAGCAAACTTGATGATTTGATTATAGTTTTGTTAGATCGAATTCTGGGTCCACAGGCAATCTTATCAAATAGTTTAGCAGATTCAGAACTGTAGAAAGGAATGAAACAATTAAATAAAGAATAGTTTCGAACGGAAAACAAAGGCTTGCAAATTCTCCTCCCTTTCTTTTCACCTCCCCTATAGTCTATGATATGGGACTTATATTTGTCATTCATTAAAATGACAAGAGGACGTGGAGACATTTAAAAACAGATATATGAAACAATACATCACATCAGCTTTAACTCGCATTATCTCATAAAGGTCTTTATTATTTAGTTGAAAACAAATTACAAAAGCTGAACTAAGAAAAAACGTTGATATTTTATTTTTACTTTTTTAAAATTTACCTTATTAGAGAAAAATATCCTCTTCGCAGGGTGATCTTTTCTGGACTGAACCCAGGAATTGCAGGGGAAATGAATAGGATCATTTGCAAATTGCTCGATTGTGATAGTCTCCAAGAAGAATTCCTGTTGATGCTTGTTGGTAATTGTGATGGCTCCAGGCTCTCCAAAGTCCGAGGTCAGTAAAAAATCTGCTATGTAATTTACTCTCTCGGCTTTTAGATTAGTTTTCTTTGACCAATCTTTCAAAACAGCCTCGTTGCTTTTCTTTGGAGCGTTTGTTTCTTCAATGTTCCAAATGAAAATCAATTCAGTAAAACTCTTTTAGATTCAGACAAAATCAGATAAAACTATTATAGTCAGGAAGAAGACAAAAGGTTTTCTCAAAAAAACTACAACGAAAACATGAAAACAAAGCAAACCCAGAAGTGGAAAACTCATAGGACGTCCATAAATTGGAAAAAAGAACACAAATAAACAAAAAAAAAAAGGAAAAATGACTCACTTGGGTCAATCTCGGTGCTGATAAGTTGGAGAACAACGTTCTGGCCAATCCTATCAGTGAGAGCATCCAAATGCTTAACAATAGTTTCTTTAATGTCTTCCTTGTTCTTGTTTCTGATAGTTACAACGGCTCTGACCTTGTATTTAACCGGCTTCTCGGCCAAGGGGACAGCCTGGATTAAATCCTCACTGATAGCAGCCACAGGGCTGTTCACAGCCTTCCTTAGTTGTGCAACCACCTGCCTTTTCTCTACTGGAACCACCCAAATTGGCCTGAATAATTGCTTACCTTGAAACTGAGAAGCAACACAGGATGTTTTGTGAAGAAAAGATGATCCAATAATTTCATTTGCTAGTGCCATCCAGTTTTCTTTCTCTTATTCCTTGGGAACTGGGAAGTTGATTTCTTTTGTAGAGATGGGAAAAAATGGAGGTTGGAAGAGAAAGTGTTAAGGGAAAATAGATTGGTTCGGAAACCACCAAGTTCTTATTGATTGGTCTTGCCACTGGGTTCTCCTTTTATACAGTTTAGAGAGGGAAACGCCAAAAGGCAGAGAGAGAGAGAGAGAGAGAGAGAGAGAGAGCAGCTTTTTCTTCCATAGATCTCACCGTCCACACGTTTTACGAAAACTTTTATTTTGCTTTATTTTTTTTTCTTACAAATAACTTCAACAGTGAACGCTAAAATAAGATTCAATTGTAATTAACATGTTGTCTTCTTTTAGACGTGGGATAGAAATAATAACCTTTCATTGTTATTATAAATGTAAAATGAAAGATAACAAAGAAATCTATAAAATTGAGGTAAAAAACTTCAAATCAGAAAAAGAAACCGTGAACTAGAAAAATTGTATCATGTAAAATTAATCTCTACAATTCTATAACGAAAACACTTTCAAAACATTATAATTTAAAATAAATAGAAAAAATATAGACTCTTCTCGAAGTCATCAAGAAAATGAACCTTTTTTTATATTTTATCAAAACTGAACTATAGAATAAGATTTTTGTGGAGAGATTTGTTTAAATCCGATTAAGTAGGTTAACTATACTAGTTTTGTACTTTATTCACTGAGATTTATTGCAAGAACATCATTAAATTATTTGAGGGGATTAATTCTATTTGTAGGAGAGTATTTGATAATTAGGTCTGGATTAATCTTTATTATTATTATTATTTTTTAAAAATACCATTACCGAGGATTAAAAATGTTTTTTAATTGATGGTATTTGGTTAAAGTTATAAATGATGCTTTTAACAGAAACAAACAAGTAGTTAACACATTTTCAAACACACTCAACAAAACTTTAAAAGCTTTTAAAGGAAATATTTTATTAGTCTAGATTATTTGGGCACTAGCATAAATTTAAAATATGTCACTATATAGTTTCACTATCATAAATTAATAAAGAAATTATCACCACGTTTTAATAAAAAAATTGATTGAACTAGATATCCTTACACAATACTATTTCAATGCTTATATTCTTTTATTCTAAGTAATAGTGTTTTATCAATTCAAACATCGTCTTTTTAAGCGGTTGGATTTAACTTTTTAAATGTTCAAATTTAAGAGTAAATTATTTGAAAAAATAAAATTGAACTTTTGAAACATTGAAACACTCGTAAAGTTTATCTTAAACCATTTTTATCAAATATATATATATATATTTATAGTCAATGGAGATTGATAAAATACACCTACTTATAGAAAGTAGAAAGAAGAAAGAAGAAAGAAGAAAGAAGAAAGAAGAGAGAAGAGAGAAGAGAGAAGAGAGAAGAGGGAGAATAGTGGGATTATTTAAGAATTTGGAATCTTAAATAAAATAATTAAAGAACTTATAAAAGTAAGTTGATTTAGAAGTAGTTTTTAAAATTGCATAGTGTGGTCTTGTTTTTAAAATGTTGAAAAGAAAACATGTTTCATTTGGAGATTTCAAACGAGTGGGGCTGCTGCTTGTCCCAGTCAAAACGAGTTTCAGATTTTCCGAGTAAAGAGAAGCAGACCCTTAGGAAACCGGATAGAACCTGGGCTAGGTTTCTCTAACTTTTTCTCTCACCATCTCAAAAATCTCCCTACCCTTTTCTCATAATCCCCACTTTCTCCTTCCTGCCTTTTTTTTTTAACTCCAATTTCTTTATTGCTTCCCAAAACCATATCCTACGTCACTCCCGTTTTAAATTTATATATTAAATTTATTACTATCAATATTCTTGATTCTTTGCTGGATTAAATTAAACTAGAAGTCTCTGTCCCTTCCTTCCATTCTCTATCACACCAGAAGGTGTTTCTTTTAAAAAACATTTGGTCATTTTGGTATCAACATATATTGAATCCATGATCTTTTAGATAACATTTGGGACGTAGAGTGAATTATTATAATTTGTGAATTATTATAGGTTGTATTTGAGGTGCGGACTATTAGAGTTTATATTTAGAAAAGTTAGAAATAGTGAAAGAAATGAGTAAGAAATAGTGAAAGAAATGAGCAAGAAATAGTGACATCGGTGAAGAATAGTGAAAGAGGAGTGAGGAATAGTGACAAATGATAAATAAAGAAAAAGTAAAATAACACTAATACTAATCTTACGATTATGATAACCCTCAGGCAAACTTAGAGTATGTTAAAATAGTCTACTTGACTCCTTCATCGTCTTAGCAGTGACACAGACCATATTACAAAATAAAAGGAATAAAATGTTTTCTGAACCAAAATATAATGTTAAGATTACAGTGGTTGCTTAGAAGGTGATTAGTGCAGTATACTGGAGTCAAATAGCTGTCTTTGTAAGTTAGTTGAAGTTGTGTACTTCTACCCAAACTTTCACGTATATATAAAGAAAATAAAATTAGAAATAATATAAGAATGCAAAATAAAGAAATCAAACTCTTGAAAAATATTTTATTCTCTAATTAATCTGAAAAGACTTAATATTATTACAACAATTTGATTCTATCCTAATTTTACAACCCCAAAGTGGCTAAGAGTTGATTAAATAAAATATACTAAAATCTATTTAAAATATTTACAAATGTTTGAGTTTATATGGTTTGTCAAACCAGAAAAACCATCTTAAATATTTGATTATATACCTAAATTCAATCTTAGAATAAACACTTTGAAATACTAAGTCAAACATTTCTTAATTAAATATTTGGCAAAAAGTTAGAAAGAGATAAAAGGCTATTCAATTTTTAAATATCATAATTTACTCTTCTTTTTTTTTTTCCATATAATATGCCGCCAGTTTGGCAGCCTAATTAGGTGTCGAATTTGAAGGCACAGTCGGTCATCTTACAAACCGATTTATATTTTCTCTTGACCCAAAAATACTTTGGTAGGGAAAAAAACTTTTTTATTGTAGATTTTGAGTCTAAATTCTATTTGACCCTTAAAATTTAAAATGTAACATCTTGGAATGTAGGACTAAGAAAACTATAATTAAAAATAAAATCTAGGGATCAAAAAATTATTTTTCTAATATTTAATATAGTAATTGACATTTTATTTTAGCCTTTTAAAATGGTTATCCTTTGAATCATCAATTTTGCTCTAAAAATTGTTTGAGTTTTTAAGCTTTTACTTTGTCAGATCACTGAAACATGGGTTTGGTTATAACAAAATTGTTTATTAAAATCTCATAGTATTTTTAAAAAAAAGCAAAGTACAAATGAGTTTAAATGTTTACCAAACTTTAGAGTTTGAATGGGATGAAGAATTCAAGGAGGCCAAAATGAAGATGAATATTTGACCATCCAATGCGTACACATTGAGTGTCAATCTTAATTCTTTATGTCTGAGCACTCCCCCAATTGAATAACTTTAATAAAAAAAGATCGAAAATTCCATCCTTTCACGTAATAACATTGTTCAAAAGAGTTTAAAATTTGAACAAAGTGTTTTTTTTTTTCTCAACTTAGTCAAAATAGACAATTGTCTTTAGAATTTATTTTAATGAATTCCTAGTTCTTTTTTGCATTAAATTTTGCCATTAAATCATGAGAAATCTTTGAAAGCCAAAGTATTTAAAGGCTATTTGTTTAAATTAATTGGAGCATTCTTAATTCTATGTCCAGAATTTTCCTATCATACCTCAAGAATGATATCATACGATGATGATGATTCAAATGTTCAAAAAATCAATGTGGAAAATTCTCTCTTTTAAAAAATTTCAAAGGGGAAATTAAAGGTTGAAATCTCTTATATGAGGACTTGAATTTTAGAGTCATGGAGTATGAATCAAGGAATCCTTGCAACAAAAATGGATTGTAGATAAAATTATAAAAACCAAAACCATTGTTTTATTTTTTAAAAAAGTACAATTAATATTAAATCATGTAATAAATATTATAATGAGTGAAAATAACACAGAATTTTAAAATTGACAAAGTACAAATGTGATGGCTTAAACAAACATATTAATTTTAAAAATACAATAACTTTAAATTAATAATAAATAGGTTTTGGTGGAATAAATAATAATAATAATAATCCATTGGAATGAGAAAACAAATAGGGTTTTGAGTTGGTGTATCTGTGGTCAGATCAGTAATCAAAAGGAATAGATTTTGTAGGTTTCTTCGAAGGTCCCATCTTGACTTTTCTTTCAAATCTCATTAATCAATTAATTAATTAACAAATCAACATATAAACAAATGTCCGTACAGTCGCAACAATAGCAATCAACGATCTAGCGAATTGACCACCGTCCATGAACCATTTCTGGTCCGAACCGAACTGCGCCATCGTCCTCTAAATTACCACCACTTCCTTTCTCGCTCTCTTATGTCCATAAAATTTATGATCTTTTAATCCAAAGCCTAAATTTTCTAACTTTTTTTTTTGTCCATTTATTTGACTAAGGTCTAAGAAATACAAATTAATTATTATTATTCTCATTATATATACATATAAAATACTCTTTCTTGAGAGAGTTGAAGAGGTCTTGAGTTCTTCAAAGTATACTTCTTATCCTTGAGAGAGTTGTTGGATGATCTAGTATCAACTCTTCCTCTAGCACTTGTATGTTGTTTTGTGTAATTGCAATGTGTTTAGAGGATTGCGACCTTCGAGGGTATAGAGCTCGATTTAGATACTTTTTAATTAGTACAATTCATTGGGCTTGATTGATCCGTTGGTTGGCTTAAAACTTGATAGATTGACTTTTCAGTTTTTGAGAGTACACATCCTCCAATTTCGTCTCTCTATTTTCTTGGCCTTTCGTTTGTCCATGAGTTTTGGATTGTGCTTGGGACAATCCTCGACAAATTTAACCTCCTTTCTAACAGAAAAAGAAAAAAAAAAGATGAAAATCATTAAAGAAATTAACCTAAAAAACAAAATAGGGTAAGATTTTGGTTCATTTTTTTATTTGGTAATTGAGATTTTTACCCCTAAAATTTTATCTCTACCAAGTGAATAAAACTACATTGTGAGTATTAGTTATTTTAATTGTTTTTGGTTTTTTAAGAAGAGAAAGTAATATTTGGATGCAGCCTATATTGTAATTATTTACGAAGAAAAACTCATAAATATATTAAAGAAATGCAAAATAAAGAGCCACACATTAAAAAAAAAATAACGCTATTGATCGAGGAAGAAGAAATGTGTCACCTTGAATGGACCAATTATTTGCTTTTAAGAAAATAAGTATGAATATTAGAGTTTGAAATGAAGTGTGTTTTTTACCTACTTTATTTGTGTGGTAAATGCATTATTTGTATAACTTTGTATTTTTAGTTTTGGGAGAATATTTAGTTGAGTTTATAGGTAAAATCAATAAACATTACTAATTTTTAGTATTGCACTATTAATAATAAATAAATATTAATTGGATTTGTATAATTGTAAAAAAAAAAAGAAAAAAACCCTTAAAAATGGTCCATTCATTTATAAACTCGAAAGTGATTGTTAAGAAAAAGTCAAAAAATGACAAATATAATCGTATTTAATAATTGAAAAATGAGTATGCTAAATAAATACATTACTAATACAATGTGACATTTTGTAAATAATTTTCCATGCAATGTGGGATATCTTTTATATTTTTCTATGTCGGTCTTATTATGTGTGTAACAAGTAACCACATATTATATCAATAATACTCCAAACCTCTTTAATTCAATATATATCTATATATATACATACACTATTCCTAGTTTATTTTTTCAAAGCTCTTTAATTCAATATATTCCTATTCCTAGTTTTTTTTTTCAACCATCCCATATAAAATAGTGTGGATTAAAGTTTGATTGAACTCTTCAAATGTGTGTGTATATACACACACAATAGTGACGATTTTGAAACCTTTGTTGACGGAGTTTTATAAACCAGTAAAGTAATTTAGAAAAAAATGTAAAGAACGAGATTTTAACTTAGATCTAGAGAGACGTGGATGACAATTTTATCACAAAGGTAATTAAGAAAATTGGTATTTTCAAAGTGTATATATATATATTACATAAAAAGTATAAAGTTAGAGAGAACTTAAATTGTGTAACCTATATTAAATCCACAAGTATGTGTATATATATTCCGTTACGAAAAGAAGAAAAGACTTTTATCTTTTAGTTATCGAGAATCTATACTATAACTCATTAGGATCATTTTTATAACGTTTAATAACCTCTTCTCTAATAAAATTTTATTTTATCATTCAAGACAAACTTTATGTCTTATCTAATATAATATCATAGATAAGATATAAGTTCTTTATAGACTATTTAAAAATCAATAACTTATTAGAATAATTCAAATACTTGAAATGTTTCACTTTTGAAACTTCGAAAATAAACCAATATCATAAATTAATTCAAATCTTTTATATCAAAAGAGTATGGTTTACTCTTAAAATTAGATTTAGTTTAAGAGAAAAGAGAGAAATTAGAATGAATGAATGTGAACATGATTTTCAATGCTTTGCTCTCACATTTATTGCATTGGATGGAAGGACGAAAATGACCTTAGAAGGGGACGCACAACAACGGAGCACCGACCAACGGAAAGTCAGTCCGTAATTCTTAGTCTGCCGTTTGATTAACTGAAGATAATGTCACGAGGAGATCCCAACCGTTGATTTAATAACAGTCAATGGCTATGGTTGGTACGTATTCAACTCATGGGCCCCTCCACTCCAGTTCATTACTAAAACGAACAAAGGTGTCTTCCACTCTCATTCCCTTTCTTAGTTCTTCCATCTTTTTCTCATTTTCTCTCCCTAATTAAAAGATTAATAATTGAGCTTTGCCATTTTTGAGTTTTCTTTTTTAATCTTAAATAGAAATCTAAATTTCAAAATAGTTTTGAAATGTAACTAGAAATTTTATATTAAACGTATGGTATAATAAACACTATAAATATTATGATTTGTTATATAGAGTTTGAAGCATTAAAACTAAGAAGAATTTGAACTTATCGATGAATTGGTATGATAAGTATATTCTAACTATGAATGAAAAAATTATCTCATAGTCTTAAATTATAAAATAAAATAAATCAAATCAAATTCTTATTACTTATTTATATATATAATTAATGTAAATGTGAATTTAAAATTTACCTCAAACAGAAAAGAATAATATATTTTTTTCCGAAGAAAGTTCATATCAGCATTTTTTTTAAAAAAAAAATTTTTGTTAGATAACAATTAGAAATAAGTTAGTATTTTTTTTCTCTTTTTAAAAAATTTATTGTATGACATTATTAAAATTTGAGCAATAAAATAATAGAAATTTAAGAAAATAAAATGATTGAAATTTAGAAAAGAATTTGATATTTAGGGGGAAAAATCTTAGTTTCAAGGTTTATTATTTTAAAATATTTTTCTAAATATTCACTTTTCCAATATTAGAGTTAACGTCATTAATTAATTTTAAATTATTATAATTAAATTTCACTAATTTTCGATCACTTTTATAAAAGTAACCTAAAAGTAATATCCCCAACTACGTTGTAAGTTAGTTAAGAGGCAGAATCACTACAATGAATCTATATTAGTAACATTATTCACTTCTTTCTAATACTTCCCTTTAATTCACACTAACTTTTATTTAGTTAATATATCACCCTAATAAAAAAAATGGTAATATCTATAAACATGTAAGTACAGTTAAATATGAGTCGAATTTATACTACTAATTACAAGATTTGATGTTCAATTCTCTACCACACGTAATAAAAAGAAAATAAAACAAAGATATGATAATGAAAGTTTTTAAGATAGAATCATAAAGTAGAAAGAATATATTATAAAACTATAGGATAGCACTTAAGTTGAAAACCTACTTCAATCCATAAAGGATAAAAGTGAGAATTTAAACTAGTATTCCCATTATTTTCTTTAAAAAAAAAGTAATAATTTTTAAATAGTAAAGATTTTGCAAATGGTCATTCACCTTTTTTTTTTTAGCCACTCTCATTAAATGGTATAGGAAGATTATCAAACTCTATAAAGATTCATATCTTCAACCATTATTACACAATATATCAATACAACATATCAAATCACACTCTATTTTTGGGTATTTACTTTTAAATTTTATGTTTGTGTTTATGGTAAAGTTAGGTGTAATTTAGTTGTCCATATTCAGTGTTCTAATAGTTCACATGTCATACTTCCTTATGTGTCAGGTTGTTGATCACGTTTCTTGTAAATATACGTTAATAGTGTTCAAGTTATTCCACTTCCTACTTGCTATTTGATGGATACGGTGGACGTGTGTAGCTAAAATAAGGATCAAATTTTATCCTAATTAAAATGAAATTAGGGTTATTGAAATTCAAACCTTGAAACTCTTGATCTTTGTAGTCTTCACACGATCACGGACTGAATCACCACTAGTGTTGACCCGCTATTCTCCAGATTTAGAACTAGGTTATGGGATCTGATGCGTGAAGGATTTGAGAGAGATATTTAGTTGTTGTAAATATTATACTCTATTTGGTGGCCATTTGAGACTGCCAAAACACGTACGTAAAAAGTTAAATATAAAAATATTAATTTAAAAAACCATTTAAATGTCTTTTAAGCTAAATTCATCTTTATGCAACCCACCAACTTTAATCACATTTTATAACAACTCATATTATAGAATGTAACTATCACGCACACAAGTATCAAATATCTGATGCATGTTTTCTTTAATTTTCAATACTTGTATATCTATCTTCGACTTACTATACACTTAGTTATCACTTTAAGAGACGCACGTGTGTATCAAGTTGATACCAACGCTCAATCACAAATTATGTTTATGGGTATGGTCAATTTACTCTACTTTCTAAAACATATATTTGATTCATCTTTCTTGGAAAGGCATGTGCATACCTTGGAACCATATTCCAAGTAATTGATCAAAAGTTATTCCTTTGAATTAGCCAACTATTTGTATGCCTATTTTTTCATAACATTAAATCAATGCTCCCACGTTTTTGTCCTTTTTTTCCTCAATAATTCACTTTTCTTTTTCTTTTTTTTTTTTTAAAAAGTTCTTCTTTTTGGGGTGCAACAAATTTCCACCTTTTTTTTTCTATTTGATTGTCTTTTTTCTTTTTCTCAAAAGTCATAATCTTTAATCATCACAACTTCACAATAATTGCTTTCTCATAGTCAACTAGGTCAACTAATTCTTCTCTTATTTTATAATTAAACATTAAACACACATTTATGATTGCATGATTGTTGCTATTATTTAACTTAAAATTAAGAATGAACGCTTACAAACTGTGAGTAGAAGAGAAGATTTTTCATCAAAAGGTATGTTGTTTGTGTAGTATTAAATTTTCATCTATATGTTGATATTTGTATAAAAGATGTTGTGCTTATCCTCGTCTATGTTATTTACATGAAGATTGAATTGTACGATGAATGATATTCATTGAGATCGAAAGACAATTATCTTGAAAACGTAACCCTCAATATAATACAATATACCCTAAATTATCTACATAGTGACTATAGTATATGTCTTAATTATACTATAATATAATTTTTTAAAAATCAAATGTAATTTTGACAATAGCATATACCTTAAATGCACTCAATATATATATATATATATATAAAAATAAGTGACGTTATGAGTTTTTTTTATAAAAAAAAAACGGAGGTGAGAGAGAAACAATAGGTTTATTTACAAATCATTTTAATTTTTTCAAAAAAATTCAAGAATGATGAAGATACTTAAAATAAGATCTTTTTCAAGTTTCCTAATTTAGAACATTCTTAAATTAATTGTAGTATAGGATCTAAATAGCAATTGTGCCCTAATTTGATTTTAATTATTGAAGAATGTTAGACATTCATGTAAATAACATTAATTTAATAGTCTTAGAAAGCCCTTAAATACATACCGATTCCTCAATTTTAACGAAGATGAAGAGCTTGGGCCTTGGGGAAAGCTTGAGTAGAACCTGGAGTCCATTAGAACTTGGGCCCCGTTGCGGAACTATGTCTATACGTGAAGCCCTACATGGTTTGGGCCTCGAGAAACTTCGATAGAACGTGAAGCTCATTCCTCACTTTTAACGAAGATGAAGAACTTGGGCCTTGAGGAAAGCTTGAGTAGAGCCTCAAGTCCATAAGAATTTGGGCCTCGATAAGTAACTATGTCAACACGTGAAGCCCTACATGATTTGGGCCTCGAGGAACTTCTATAGAACGTGAAGTCCATTCCTCACTTTTAACGAAGATGAAGACCTTGGGCCTTGGGTAAAGCTTGAGTAGAATCTGAAGTCCATGAGAATTTGGGCCTCGTTAAGGAACTATGTCTGCACGTGAAGCCTTATATAATTTGGGCCTAGAGGAACTTCGATAGAACGTGAAGCCCAATAGAACTTGAGCCTCGAGAATTTTCAGGATGTTAAACCCAGACAGACTTTGGGCCTTGAGACATTTTTGGATAACTTCGAGCCCATCCTATTGGAGAATTTTTTAAGGGTTTGTAGAGGAAAATGCTTTACATATCCATTTCCATCGTTGAATATAACAAACAAAATTTCTTCCCTTAAAATTAAAATATATACATTCATGAGATCATTCCAAATCAAAAACCCACGATACCAATCTCTTTACATATATATTATTGTACAATTTCTTTTATTATTTTTAGAAGATTAATATATATCCATCCATCCATCCATCATGAATAACGATCGAATTAGAATGGTAATTAATTAATATTTTTAATTAGTTTGACAACCAAATCAAATGTGATTATATATGGCTACATAACTTATTAATTAATTAATAGTTTTGTCACCAAACTTTTAAATTTGTTCTATTTTAGTTTCTATACTTCTTAACGTTTAAAATTTTGAATTTTTCGTTCTTACGGTTAAGTAAATTTTAAACTTGATCTTTTGATACTAATTTTTATTGAAATTGATTGAATAATCGTGATGATTTTCATGAAAATAAACACAATATATACAATAAATTAATTGTAAAGACTAAATTTAAGATTTATTAAAAGTTCAAGAACTAAAATCGAGCGTTTGAAAATACATGAACTAAACTTTGAACAAACTCTAAAATATATGAACCAAAATATTGGTTATGATAAAATTAAATTTCGGAAGTTATAATTGAATTTGTAAAATATGATTAAAGATATAGTAATATAATTGGGGTAACATAATATATTATTTTAACAAAGTCATACAATCAATCATATTTGAATCACATAAAAATGATTATTGTGCTAACTCATTGACTTAGTTTATAAGTTTATCTTAAAATTTTCAAATCCTTAATTTCTCCTCTTCTTTAAGCATAAATGATGTGATGACAAAAGTTGATGACAAAGTCGGAACGGCCGTTTTAACTCACTTTATACTGTTTTTCGATAAAATAAACTTATAATTTAAGTCAATTAAACTTATTTTAGATTTATTAATAATCGATAGACTTTTTCAAATATGATGCGGAATAGATGGTGATTAAATTAAATTTCTACCATTTGTAATATTGTCGTCTTTTCACATCTAAAAGAAATTTGATGAACAATAAAATATGAATACATGTAATGGAAACCAAGAAAATGAACAAAAATGATTGTCTGAAATCCATCATATTATTTACCACCTTTTCTACAATACACTAATACATACATACATGATCAATATATACATGTTCAAATCTGCTTGGCTCAACGTTCATCTCTAACTTATCTAACTTGAGATCATATTTGTATTAACACAAAGTGACCAAAACAATACTTTGTTAAAAGTTTAGCCAAAAATGGAAAAGTTTAGTTTAAAATTAATAAACCCTTTTGAAAGTTTCTGAACCTTTTGTTTATATTTTTAGCAATGGTTTGTCAGAATCGCATATGGGTTGGAATATAATCTAGCTAAGAGGTCGAGCAGTGATCAGAAATTGTTGAGATATAGTGATAGCAAATGGTAAGAGTGTTGAAATGATTTTGAAGAAAGTCTATAAGCAAATTTAAACTAATATGTTTGTACTGAAAAGCTATATAAGAAAAAAAGAGAGATTCAAACAGTACTTTCAAGTTCAGTGGAAGGATGGATGGAGATGGTGAGTACTACATAAAAAAGAGGTATATAGTTAAATAGAGAGGGAAACGCCAAGAAGAGGAATAGCTAAAGAAATCTCCAATAGAATCTTTCTAAGAAAAGCATTGAAGCTGGCAATGTCTTTGCATCGGACCTTATTCGTCATCGTCATCGCCCACTTTCTCATTTTAATTTCTTTAATTGACCTCCAAATCGCCGCCGTTCTTGGCGGCCTTCTTCCGCCGAGACGGGCAGTCGGAAGCTTCTTCCGCCGTAGAAGGATCCAGCGCCGTGAGGGACGACGGTAGCCGGAGCGGAGGAGGGATTTGGCCTCATCTTCCGCCTCTAATTCGTAAGACGACTCAGCCATTTGGAATTTGGAAAGTGTGTGTGTGTGTGAGAAAGGCTTGAGAGCTTCTTCCCTTATTTATATATTAAATTTCCCTTTGTGATTTTGGGGATTTCTTTGGATTTTTGTCAATTTGTATATTTTTTAAGAATAATAATTTATCATAATTGATTTTTTATTTTTTTGCAAGTGGGTTTTGTTTATTAATAAATCATTTAGATCTAGGAATTTTTTTAATTAAAAATTAGTTCAATTTGATTTTCTTACAAGTTATCAATATTAATTCACCTCTTGATCCAATTTATTTTAAATAATTCAACTTTTTTTAAAAAAAAAAATTGTCAAAAATCGAACATTGATAAAGTATACTTATTTTTTCCATTTAATTGTTTTGTTCTGTAAAAGTAAATAATTAATCAATTTAAAAGAAAAAATTCCTTTTTTTATTGTTTATGTTTCATTTTCGTTCCTAACACTTTTAAAACATTCATTTTGGTAACTTATGATTTACTTATTCATACTTATCTTTTAGCTATTGAGTCAAACTATGGAACTAATTTCATCCAACTTTATCATTATTTTTTAAAAAAAGTATTATACTTTCGAAAGTTATAAGATTATCTTTGAACTTTTATAAACGTTTCAAAAATATCTTTAGAGTAGAAATGGTGTGGTTTATGTGATATAGCATGAAAATTTGACTTTGTCACGTCCTTTTATGGTGTAGTTTAAGATTTTTACTTCAATGATAGTTTTGAAACATTTATGAACGTTTAGGAGTTATATTTATTATAATATAGTGCGATCTTTCACGTTCGTTTGCTTTGTTGTTGCTTTGTGTTTACTCTTTATATAAAAATTGAAAATGAGTTCTTTTTCCATTTGTCAAAATATTAGATTCGTTCCAATCTCATATAGTAGTAGAACTTTTAACAATATGTGACATTGATTGATACACAATTCTCACCTAATTTCAGTGGTTGACTTGGCTCACCTAAAACATGAATGTGACTCAAATCAATTTAATTCAGTTTTAAAAAGTCTTGCAATTTTATTATTGTTGGTTTCAAAAAATTAAAATAAAAAACTACAAAGCTTGATGTTAGAATAAGCTCTTAACAGATAAATTCGCACCATTTGACGTAGCATTAAGAAGTTTTAAAAAACGAGTCACACGCAAATGAAATGATCAAACATCATATTAAAATGAGAGAGGTTTTGGTATGATTTTATAGGCAAGTGTGATTTCAGTACGGTTTGGATCTAATCTTTATAATTATGGATCAGTTTTAGCTTGAATTCATAACACACATAACTAATACAATTAGTCATATGAATCAAATTGAAAAAAAACGAAAAAGGCTAAAAGAAATTGTATGTGAAAATTTCTCTCATTCTCAAATTTTGTCTTCCAAACAGAATTTGGATGCAATTTTTTCTATATATGCTTTAGAATTGAAGGAGTCATTCATGTTTGATTGGAATTGGCTCAAAATTTTTAGTTCTTAGATGTCTTAGTCAATTTAAGTGAGTTATAGTACAATTAAGAGAGTAAAAAGTGTTGAACGATATGGTATATACGAATAAAGAGTAGATTTTGATAAAGAAAATCACTTGAAATGAATTAAGGTTGAACTTTTATGTCGTTCTTATATTTTAAATTTTGCTTAACTTTAATTCCTATATTCATAATTCAATTTTAATCTATATATTTATAATGAATCTTAAATTTAACCCTTAAATCAATGTCTATCTGAATTAAATGGAAGATTCGACTAAAATAATCATCACCATCTTCAAGAATCCATTTTAATGGAGATTAACGTAACAAGACTAACTGTCTATTTATAATGGCTTACCAAATACTAACCATTATGAAATGTAGCCATTGGGTTTCAAATTAAGAGATGAAGCAACCATTAATGAATATTATTATAAAGTTGAGTGTTATTATTCCATTGGAGGAGTATTCCAAATGAACAGTTGCAATCTCCTCCACATTGTACTGTACAGAAAGAGGAGCTTTGGTAGCCACCAACAATGGCGGAAATCACCAAAGTATTGCGCTATTAAATATCCTAATTCAAAACTCAAAAATCAACAAATACCCAACTTACATCGAAGCTATGGATCCTCCAGTCTTAAAGGACACAGCGATTGGACTCCTAACACTGTGGATTCCATCACCCCATTGAATTGATCCAAAGCTTGCTGATTCCTTGAATCCATTGATTTTGGTGAATGTGATCTCATAAGACTGTGTTGTCTTCTCTTTATTGAACTCCAGCTTGTTTGGAACAACACTGATTACAACGCCTTGTGGAGCTTCTACTTTCACTTCATAAACAACTTCAGTTTCATCTCCTACATTTGTCACTGTTCTTGTGTATTTCACCACCTCCTCCTCGTCGAACACGACAGAGAAAGATGGGTAATTCAGGTTGCCGGGGTTGGTCAGCTTGTGTTCACAAAGTTGGAAGTATGAAGAACCCTTCACGAAAACAGCTATTTGTTTAGAATCGTAACCAATTGAGCAGAGAAATGAAACGTAATCTTGAGGAGTGAGATCATAAATCAAGCCTGGATTCAGAGCTTGGTTGGGATTGATATGGCCGGCGCCATGGACGAATGGATTTGATTCTTCGCTTGTGGAGAGATCTTTTATTGGTTTGCCGGAACTGTCCAAAGAATAAGAAGTGGTGATCAGAGCAGATTTGATTGCAGCAGGTGACCACGTCGGAAAAGCCTTTCGGAGTAAGGCGGCGACGCCACTGACATGAGGGCAAGACATTGAAGTTCCGGAGATGATATTGAACTCGACTCTTCGAGGATCGATGTTTAGACCGGTCGGACTGCTGTAGCCGCTCCAGCCGGCCAAAATGTTAACTCCCGGAGCTATAACGTCTGGTTTTAGAATCTCTGCAGTCCTGTAGTTCGGACCCCGGCTGGAGAAGGCAGCGACTCTAGGAGCTGGCGGTGAATCGCCAATGACAGTTCCGCGAAACACGATTGTAGCAGTTGGATTCGGATCTGTATGAATGTAGTCTCGAAGCTTGTTGCCGGCGATTGCACCGACCATTGTTCCTGGAATAAGATGGGAGTCTGCTAAGAGTTCTTCGCCGTTTTCCTCCGTGTTCGCTAGTACCATACCAAGACCGCCGGCGGATTTCACTGCGCCTCCTTTGGCGACTCTGGCGTTCCCTCCTCGATCGCACACGACAATTTTTCCAGCAACTTTCGACGAATCAAGGGATCCAGAATAACAATACCGGCTACCGCAATCTCCACCATAGACCAACTGAAGCTTGGAATCGCCAAGAGGATCACCGGAGTAAAGCGACACGCCGCTAAAAACCCTACCGTCTCCAAGAATGACATCGGCAAGAAACTCTCTATCGATTGTGGAGGCACCAACGGTGAGGATCCAAGGAGCGATGTTCACAGCCGTGTAAGGACCAGGACCGGAGTTACCGGCGGAGCAAGAAACAACGACGCCGTGCTGCATTGCGCCAAACGCGCCGATTGCAATGGAGTCTCGATAATACGCAGGGGCACGACCGGAGGATCCTACTGAGAGAGAGATGACGTCGACGCCATCGGAAATCGCCTGATCCATAGCGGCAAGTATGTCAGAGTCGTAACAGCCAAATTCCCAGCAGATCTTGTAGGCAGCGATACGAGCTCTACTCGCCATACCTCTGGCTTCACCACGAGCGTACTGGAAAAAACTAGCATTGTTAACGAACGAACCTGCAGCCGTTGAAGCCGTATGAGTTCCATGGCCCTCCGTATCTCTAGCAGATTTGAAATCCGAAGAAACTTTCAGCGATCCTCTTAAATTAGACTCATATCCGTAAAAATACGCTCTTGCACCAATAATCTTCCGATTGCAAGCAAAAGCCGAAACTCCCTCCCCAGTATCGCACGTACCTTTCCATCTTGCCGGAACCGGAGACAAACCTTCATCAGAAAAACTTGGTCTCTCCGGCCAAATTCCAGTATCAAGAACACCAATAATCACATCATCGGCATAATTCGTGTCAGCCCAGAGCCCTAGGTTATCCGCCAAGCCCAAGAAATGAGGCGTCCGAGTGGTATGAAGCTGACGGATCTGATCAGGAATCACCGAAATAATACCTGGAACACGACGCAGCTCCTCGGCCTGAACAGTCGTGATTCGTGCGGAGAATCCATTAGCGGCACGCTCGTAGTTGTAAAGAAGTTTGGTGGGATGAGGTGAAGAAGAGAGTGATTCAAGAATGGAAGAGTGCCAGTGATGATGAGAGGAGAATAAAGAAGGCTTCTCCGATTTAGAGACATGAACGATGTATGTTTCTTGATTTTCCAGCGATCGAGAGAAAATCAGAGGGAAGAAACAGAAAAGGAAGAAGAAGAAAAATGAAGAAGAAGGGAGATGGAAATTCGCCATTGAAGAAGAAACTCTGTTCTTCAATTATTTTGGGGATAAGAAGTGGGAAGGAAAGTGAAGATGTAATAAATAAATAAATAAAATAATAAACCTAATTACAACTTTAAATGGACCATTTCTTTCCACGTCAGATTATTCTGTTTTTCCATTATTTATATTGATAATATCAATTTATGCCATTAGGTTGGGTAGGTTCATGCACGTCCGTGTTATCTAAAAATATCTGTTTTGCATTAGTATTAGTATATATGTAGTTTGTGTTTGGTTTCTAAAGTTAAAATATAGTAAGTTTCAAAGGAAAAATTGACATGATATATTCATGAAGGAATCTAACGAGTCACGGAGGAGAGATGTCTATTTTTGTATTTTAATATTGGTTTATAAGTATCAAATTATAATATATATTAAATAATAGACATCTTTACTATATTTTACCTTTGGTATAGTGGTCGGGACTCCTTTTAAAATCTCAAGGTTTTAGATTCAAATTTCAAACACCCATATAAGTTGCAATTACATATAACTCTTTCTAGACAGAGATTCATTCCGAATTCATCTCCTTCAAATAAACCCTACCATCAAACTTCTTTTTAAAATTTTTGTCCCAATAATAGTTTGGCCTAATGGCATGGGGAGGGATCCATAATGTAAATACCTAAAAAAGAACAACCAATGAAAAGATGACGCGAGTTCAGATGAAGTATCTTTTTGGACGGGGGAGAATCTTCCCCATAACGTGAATCATGCAATAAAGATCTCAAGAGTCAATTTTGAGATATAATTTCTTTTTTTAATTAGATATACTTGAATATTTAGTAACTTAGAGAATAATAATTATAATTATATAATACAATGCAATAGTATTAATAACTTTATCTAAAAAAAAATCTTTTAAATTGTATTATTTGAGATAATGCAATGACTCTTCAATAAAAGGATTGATTAAAAGACGGGTTAGTATGGTATTGAAAATGACTTTGAGCTTTTGGTCCATTGTTAAATGAAAATAGTATATTGAGAGAAAATATGTGGCCACACGATAACTATACGTTGAAAAAACCTTATTCGAGGATTTAAAATAATAGATAAATGAATTCTTCTCGTAACCAAACATTCTCTAATCTCTGAAAATACTAACTTACTTTGAAGTTACAAACATTATTCTTTTAAGACTTTAACTTCACGTGCTACCTCAAATTAAGTGTACACGTCAAACCAAGAAAACTAGAAGATCTATCACGTGAGTCAAATTTAGAAATAATATTCAAAGCTCTTAGATATATCGAGGTGAAGAACATACTAAGATAGCACAAAACAAAAAATTTGCATCCAATAATAAGTTGTAAAGCTTTGGAGATAAATCAAAATTTGAAAATAATATGAAGAGCCATTGAGATCGGTAGGTACTATAAGACGGTAATCATACGGTTATTAGAGGATCATCACTTTTAAATTTATTACTTTTGCAAATCTATAAAATGTTGTAACATAAATTTTGTTATCATAATTTTTTTTGCTATTTTTGCAAAAACCTAACCTAAAATACATAATTTTATCCGAGGAGTGGGCAATATTTTTTATTCACTTTTTTGGTATAAACCACTTTACACTTTATATCTTCTTAATAAGAGAATCCTTTTTCTCTCTTTTTTTTTTCAGAGGAAAAAATAATAATTTTTACGTTATAAAGTTAAATAAACGAGTTTTTTAAAAATAGAAAATTTTGACAAACTATTACGTTTCATATAACAAAACCAATAAAAGATAAAATTGATTATACTTGAATTTTTATAAAATGTAAATATTTCGTTAAATGCTTCATTTTCGACGATTTTTCTTAAATTAAATTGATCATACGAATGGATTAAAAAAACAAAATCAAGCATCCATTTCAAAATCCAAACAAAAGTAACAATCAAACATGCATTCTAAAATCTAAATCAGAAAATAAAAAAGAAAAATAAATAAGTACATGTACAAATAAATTATATCATAAAAATGTTAGTGTTATTTTAATACATATAGTAGTTTATCTTGATATGTCGTAAATATTTTCAAAAGTTGTATCATTTAAACCAATTTCTAAAAAATTACATATCAGTCTAAAAAATTGAAATTAGATAAGAAACGTTGAGTAAGAAATTTTGACCAATTAAATTATGTCACATCATCACAATAAATATGGTTCAATAAATAAATGGACTCAAGTCCAATTTCAAGAAGCAGATGATCCAAGTCCATGCTCAATTCACAAATGGGTCGAAGTCCAAGCCCACAAATCAAATGAGCTCAAGTACACATAAAACCCATAAAATTTATCTATAAATAGAGACCATTGTCATCTGTTTTAGACAATCTTTAGTTGAATGAAGAATTGAAGCTCTGAAGTACTGAATAATGGAAGATTCACATTTATATAAAGCAAGTTCTAAAAGATTGAAGACTTGGAATGAACTTCTGAAATATTGAAGACTTGGAATATCAAACTTTCATTGAATTCCAGAAGACTAAATATCAAATAGACCTACAACTACAACATTCCATATCGAAGATCAATAAATTATAAGTTTTTAACTTGTATTCGAGAGAAAGTATCAAGGGAGTAAATTGTATTTACAATATTTATCAATATATCAAAGTTCAATTCCACGAATTACGTTTCTTCGAAATCTCGTGTGAACAATTAGAATTGAAAGAAGTGTAACATTTTGAGACACAACCTAATCTTTGACCAAATTTATCTACTAATTATTTATTTCGTGTTACAATTTCCTTAAAAGAGGAACATAGCAAAAACCATACCTTTCCAAATAGTCTTTAAATACTATGCTTTTTTAAATAGAGCAAAAAAAAAAAAAAAAAAACTAATGAATTATAAAGAGTTTGATGTATTCTTTTACATTTTGTAAATAATTTTAATATTATATGATTTTTTTTAAAAGGAAAATTGTAAAATTCAAAATATTTTTATTGATGGTTAATAGTTTGTCAAAAAAAAAAAAATTATTTTTTAAAAATTATTTCATCTGTTATACTATTTTGTTTTCTTTTCAAACAAAGCTATGAATAAAACTAAAAAGTAACTTCATTCCATAAAAGCTATATATATACTTATTCCATTCCATAAAAGCTATAAATATATATATTTGTTTCATATAAGTTACATTTAAAAAGAAAAAAACCTTTAGAGAAAAAGCAACAAAATATAAATCATAATATTCGAGCTCAACTGAAATAGTGCTTTTATATTAACTTTTGAAGTTAGATATTCGATTATCTAATTATATCTATTACAAAACAACAACAATAACAAGTACAAATTGCAAAACTGCTCCTTAAATATGACAATAGTTTTAATTACACGATCAAATTTTCATTGCAATAATTCAATCAACGTATACAAGTGTTAACATCAAATTTTCAAATTAATAACAATTGGAGAACTTGGACCAAAAAATAAGAGTTCATCCCAAGCTTGTATAAACGTTTACAATTTCTCCCATTAAATAAGTTTGATAGCTTAATTTTTAAACAACTACATGTTAAGGGTTGAATTATATAATATATTTCAATAATAATGACTAAAAGAGAGCTTTATCCAATCTTAATTAATACAACTTTTTATTTGGTAGGGGAGAGGTTAGATTTTTTATATTGAGACAAATAAATAAAAACTCAACCAAATACGACATGTCGTTTCAATGGCTTATATTCAAAGAGAAGACGTCGCATCTTCCATTAATAGAACCATTAAGGTAACTGTGTAACACCCAATCCATTCCATCACATTACACATTTTCTAAGCAAAATTTGAATCAAATCCATTAGGAACTACAAAATCTTCCAACCGAAGAAGGTAAACTCTCAAGAAATATGAGCATTTTCTCAATTCGAAACCCGTCTATCTCCCAGAATTCGAGGAACTTTTGTGTTCAATTGATTCTCCAAAAGCCAACGCTATTTTTTCTTCCTTTTTAAAGAATATCATTATTATTGTTAAAGTTTAAACCAATTATCAAAATGGTCAAATTGGAGTTTATCCCAATCTTGAACGTTTTCGATTCTTGCACGTCTCTCTGATATTTATTTGTTGCATTGTGTGTGTGTTTTTTTTCAGTTTTCAATCGCTAATTCTCTACAGTGACATTACTTCCATTTTCTCTCTGGGTTTGATCTCTTGCAGGTAATTCATTCCATTTCTTAAGAACTTTTCGAATCGGTTCAATTTCTTCTGGGTTTTAAGAAGAGATTTTAGTTTTGCAGAGATGGGTTTGTCTAAGGAGTATGGATTCTTGAGTGAGATCGGTCTTGGTTCTCGTAATTTGGGATGTTACGTTAATGGCGCATGGAAGGGAAATGGGCCAGTAGTTTCCTCTTCGAATCCTGCTAATAATCAGGTTTCTATTTGATTAAACGATCGGAACAGTATTTGTCTATCTTGTTCTTCTAATTTATATTTCGCTTCTTTTTTTTTTTTTGTTTGTCTTTAGTCTCGGCCATTTTACATTCTCTTCTTTTGGATGCTTTCTTTGATACTAACTCAACTCTATACGGAGCTGTGGAGTCTTTGCTGAAATTTTAGTGTACCGTGTTTCGGTGAAGAACATTCGATTATTATTATGAAGTTATTTCTATGACCCTACTTAAATGAGATCTGTTATATAGGTTGTGCAACTGTATCATCGTTGAATTCTAAGGTTATGAAGATATTTCTGGCTTCATTTATAGAAGTTCAATGTCTATTTGTTCATGAATTTTCTGACTGCTGGCTGACTATTAATTTTTCTCTGAGGAACATTCCCTGCATGCACAGTCAATGCGTGGATTAATTATATTATCGTTGCTTCTTTTTCTTTGGGCAGTTTTATTATTGCATTTCAATTATTCTTATTTCTATAAATTATTACAATTATAGGAGAAAGTGTCCCGCAAACCTATATTTTCAAGTGTAAGGAATTAGCAAGAAAAGATTGTTCTATAAGTGCCAGTACATGTCTATGTGCTCTACTTCAACCATTTTCTTGTGACATTTGGGGACTGAGAAACCAACGCAGTTTCAAAACAACGTAACTTTTATTATTTTGGCCAAGAAGTAGTGTATTTTAGGGTTTTGTGTAGGATAGTGTGTGAGCTTCAATATTGGATGTTAAGGATATGACCAAGTCTACCTTAAAATCCAATACTAGTCTGTTTTAGGATTTTGTATGAAGATTATCTTACTCGTAACCGTTTCTAAAGGGTATAGATGCAGCTCCTCAGAGACCAAATAACACAGCAGATGATCAGTCTGTACAGTTTGAGACAGAGAATTGTGATTTATGGCTTTTAGCCAGTCAGACGTTGACGGACACTCATAATGTTTTAGTACTAGAACACTGAGTATTATATGTCCAAAAGTATTCTCCTTATTGGCATCCATTTTGCTGTCTAAATTTCTAATGGGATCTGCGATGTGTTGAATTTACTTATTTTTGTTTGAGTTTAACAAGGCAAATCGTCTCTTTTTTACTAGGTAATTGCAGAAGTAGTGGAGGCTTCCACTCAAGATTATGAGGAGGGCATGCAGGCATGCAGTGAAGCGGCAAAAATATGGATGCAGGTATGATTGCCTTGGGATAAACCCAACATTAATTCCCATTGGACTATTGTTTAGAAACATCTCAGTGTGGGCAACAACATTCTTTTTCTTTGGACTTCGTTTAAATATTTATTATTTTGATGGCACATTCTTCCCAAGCTTCAGAATTGGCCTTCTCCTGTTTTGCTTTTCATATGTTATAGGTTCCTGCACCCAAAAGAGGAGATATTGTAAGACAGATAGGAGATGCACTGAGAGCTAAACTCCATCAGCTTGGTCGCCTCGTGTCACTTGAGATGGGAAAGATACTCCCCGAAGGGATAGGAGAAGTTCAGGTATGTTTCTTCTTAAGGACAAGTAAATAAATTCCATACATTATTGGCTTAAAGCTTCCTTTATATGAGTGTGTGGATGGCCATAGGCAGGTTGATAATCTTCCTTCTTCAGCCTCGTGACATACATGTTCTGTGCTATAACTCACAATCTTATGCTGTAGATATTTTACACCCTTAATGATTGAGTTATTGTTGCAGGAAATTATTGACATGTGTGACTTTTCTGTTGGTCTGAGTCGACAACTTAATGGATCAATAATACCATCCGAGCGTAAGTTCCTTCTTTAAACTTAAATTGATATTCATTGGGTTTCCAATGACTTCAAATAAAATTTCTAATTATATTTACTTTTTAACAGGCCCCAATCATATGATGATGGAGGTGGGTTTTCTTTTTCTGTTAAATTCATCTGTAAGGACCGTCATAAATTTTCCTTTCTGAATATGAATTATGTGCACAGATGTGGAACCCTCTTGGAATAGTTGGTGTTATTACAGCTTTCAACTTTCCTTGTGCTGTTCTTGGTTAGTCATTCAACTAAAAATTACATGATTATATCTTTATACCAATGTGAAGGATGGATCTTTATGATGTTTTATTGCATTCAATTTTGTATTTTAGAGGGAGTCGCATGGACAGTCGCCAGTAATAGAAATGTTATATCACTACAAAGAGTCTTAACCTTTTTCTTGATATTCCTTAAAAGAGTGGTCTAAGTCACCTTAAATATTTTCTTTGTATTTTTCAAAAAATATCAATTTACTTTAATACAATATGTACTGCAATCTTCTTTGAAGATAAGTTCTGTAATCTTGTCTTGATTATTGCCACACAGGTTGGAATGCTTGCATTGCACTAGTTTGTGGGAACTGCGTTGTTTGGTAAGTTATTTATTTTTTCCAATTGATTGGTGCTTTGGTGGCAGGACATTTTAGGAGGAAAGAAGAAAAATGATCTAGAAAGCACAGGGGAAGAGTAAAGAATGAAGGAGAGGCATAGGCTTGCCTTAAGTTAGAAAATCGTTCTAAATATTAAGATTTATAATTTATTTTTTTAATTGACCCCTAAAATCCTTTCTAATCTAAATATTATAAACTATAAGAAATTAGAAGGTAAAAGTTTCCCCCTCTTAAAAATTGTAGCTCCACCCCTTGATCTAAAATGGCTTGAAATGAGCTGATTTTGACAGGGACATTATTGTGTGTATAAGTTCATGTTGGATATTGAGGTCACACTTTTTTCTCATAATGTTGTGCCCCAACTTTAATAGCATATAAAAACCATCTTATGCTTTTAAATGAATTTTTTTAAAAGCTGTTGTATATATATATATGAAAAAGAAATCAATTATTCGTTCAAGTATGGAAAATACAAATAGGGAAAGGGAGCAAACATAAGAATAGCTCCAAAGTTAAGGCATCAGTAACTATCCTAAAGGTAGGAAGTTCAAATCTCGACCACAATCACAATGGTATATTCTCAAAAATTACTAACAATAGAGGAGGGGAATTATCAATGGCATTCCAAACTCAAAGGAAAATACCAAAAACTAGCCTAGTTAATATTTATTTTGCTACTTTTTTTTTTTCTTGCAAGAAGTTAGTTTCTGAGTTAATTAAAGTGGAAAAAAATGTTCAAGTCTTAAAAACGTCCAACTTTAGGGAAAATTTGAGAGTTATCTACCTTTCTCTACTTCCAGGCCTTCCAACATAGTCTCTGCATACACCCTTTTCTACTTAGCTTACAAAGGACTTCCCTCAATGTTCCTACTATACACGTTAATATTCTAAACATATCTTATGGTCCTATACACTCATCTATGGTATCTAATACAGTCATTGAAGTTTTGAATCTTTTTTACTCCATGAATATATACAATATCAAGTCTCTGACTCCATCGTGAATTATAGGAAAGGTGCTCCAACGACTCCCTTAATCACCATTGCAATGACAAAGTTAGTGGCTGGAGTTCTGGAAAAGAACAACTTACCAGGCGCGATTTTCACATCCTTTTGTGGTGGTGCTGAAATCGGGCAGGCAATAGCGAAAGACAGGCGTATTCCTTTGGTTTCATTTACTGGCAGTTCCAAGGTAAATGTCCTTCTTTCTTGTGCTTGACTCTGCATACCATTCTAATTTATTAGATCTGTGATAACTAATGAACAATATTGTTTGTCAAAGTATAGGTCGGTCTAATGGTTCAGCAAACTGTTAATGAGAGATATGGAAAATGCTTGCTTGAGTTGAGTGGGAATAATGCAATTGTTGTCATGGATGATGCTGATATCCAACTTGCTGTTCGGTCTGTTCTCTTTGCCGCTGTTGGCACAGCAGGACAACGATGCACAACATGTCGAAGGCTGGTAATTTACTTTTCTCAATTGCCAAAAAAAAAAAAAAAAACTTATTGACTCTGTGGATCAAAGTGAAAGGATCTAATCCTGGAATTTTGTATTTCCCTTGCTTGTAGCTCCTTCATGAAAGCGTCTATCAGAAAGTGCTTGATCAATTGGTTGATGTGTACAAACAAGTAAAAATTGGTGATCCTCTTGAGAAAGGTACCTTACTAGGGCCATTGCACACGTCAGATTCAAGGAAGAATTTTGAGAAGGGAATTGAGATCATAAAGTCTCAGGCACGTCTAAAATGCAACTTCCTTTCATTTAATTTCTATTTAGCTCCTTTTTTGACCTTATGAGTCCTTGTACGATTTTGGTTTCAAGCTCGGTCAACAGTGCATTTGATTTTGTGTAGTAATTGACATTATTTTCTAATTAAGTTTTGTTTTTCACCATGTTCAGGGAGGTAAGATTGTGATTGGAGGTTCAGTTATTGAATCAGAGGGAAACTTTGTGGAACCAACAATTGTTGAAATTTCTCCAAACGCCAATGTTGTTAAGGAAGAATTATTTGCTCCAGTTCTTTATGTCATGAAGTTTAAGGTGAGCTCTTGCGTTGATGGCTTTTTAAGGACTTCCATTCATAAATTCGAGAAATTCTCTGTAAACATATATTTTCTTTTGCCTATCACCAACTTTTCATGTTGTTCTGAACTCTTTGCCTAGACTTTGAAAGAGGCAATTGAAATAAACAACTCTGTTCCGCAAGGGTTAAGCAGTTCTATCTTCACTCGTCGACCTGAGATCATCTTCAAATGGACTGGGTTAGTGGTTTTAAACTCTTTCAAGCCAATGCAACAACAAGTTCATTGTAGCTCATGACACAATTTTATGTCAATATCCTTGGCTGTTGTTCAACTGTACTTCACATCATTATCATATCTTGAGTGATTGTGAATCCCTTTAACTGGTTTATGTCATACTTAAGGTTTTAACTCATTGCAGGCCACATGGGAGTGACTGTGGTATTGTAAATGTAAACATACCAACAAATGGAGCCGAAATCGGTGGTGCTTTTGGAGGAGAAAAGGCCACTGGAGGTGGTCGTGAAGCAGGAAGTGACTCGTGGAAGCAATACATGCGACGCTCAACTTGGTACGTATAATGTTTGAACCAATTATTGGATCCATCTTTCTTTCAATAAATAAAATTGATAGTAAGAATTAGTAGATTCACTCACCCGATTGTCTAATTCTTGTTAGTTGGACTCAACCTTAAAAGTCGTGAAACCCATCTCAATATATGATTATATAAAGATAAGAAAAATACATAAATATTTACAACAGTTCAACATATGTCATGGGACTGCCTTCTCAATATATCCGGATAATCAATACTAAAGACAACTCTCTAGATACATATGAATAATAACCAGTCACATTCCCTATTTGATAAAGCAAACGACGTAAACATCTCCAACCAAAGTTTAACCAGAAGTTAAAAGATGAATGCAACCCATCTTCAAAACCCAAAAATTGTTTACAACTGATAAATTCTGTTCATTTGCAGCACCATCAACTATGGAAATGAGTTACCATTAGCACAAGGAATCAATTTTGGATAGGTCTGTTTTCATCTTTTGCTTTTTTTTCTTATGTTCTCTTCCCTGTCTTTTCTCACTTCATTCTGTTGCTTTTTAGAAGAAAGGGGTTGTTGTTTCAGCCTCCTTGTTCCAGCTTTGACTGAGATGTGATTTGCCTTTCGGAAAGGGAATTTCTGCCAACTAAGAGAGGGAATTCCTTCACAATCTGGCTGTCTCCATCTTCAATAAAAAAAATGTCTTCATAGGATAAAATAAATAGTGAGATTTCAGTGGTTGAAGACTTGAAGTTGATAACTAATGACTTGTCAATTAATGGCATTTTCATCTATGAATTATTTTTTGTTTTAGTATCTGATTCAATAATGTGAATTCTCTCATTCCCATTCCTTGAAATTTCCAAGGCTATATTATAAATCACATCCAAAAGCACTAAAAAAGATAATTTTTTTTTAATTTAAAAAAGACCATTTATTTCCTTAAAACTGTAAGTTGTCACTTAAAGCCTCCCTAAGTAAATCAATTTATGATTTAACTTTTCTTTAAAGATAGAGTTTAAAAGAAAAGGAAAATGAAAGAGTAGTGATAAGTTAAATTGATAAATTAATGTTTTTTATTAGCATGATTGTTGCTATGTTGAATTTGTAATTTAATTTAGTGGTTACGTTTTTCCAAAATTAGTATTTAATTAATGAAGTTTTTGACTATTATTCCGACTGGATAAATTTTCCACGTCTTTCTTTTTTATTTTATCTCTTTGATTTAATTAAAAATGCTAAATGTTTCATAATTATGTCTACATATTAGTGGAATTTTTGGGAGTAATGATCGCTATGACCACCAAAACGTTGTATTAAGTTTGTGATTAGCCCACCTCAAAATAATAATAACAACAATAATAATAATAGCAATAAAATTTGTTAGATAGATTATAGTAGATCAAGATATAAACCTATCATGAAACATATAAGGGACGTTCGTAAAAAGATTAATTATTTGTTATATTTGCCATATGTAAAATGTTATGGACTATTTTTTTCTAACTTTTTCTTTTTACACTTGATAGTCTATCACGATTTACTTATTTTACCATTTTACCATTTATAAATATTTTAGTTTATTTTATTGTTGGAAGATTTGTATGTATTGATTTTACTTCTAAGATAAAGGAGAACAATTGTTTCTTTATTCTCACTTTTTTTCACATAAAGATAAAACCGACCTTATAGCAAAGTATTTTATCAAGATATATTACTCCAATCTTTTATTCACATAAATATTTACTTATGTACATTTCTACTTTATATATAATACTTACAAAAATGACTAATTATAACACATACTTTATTATTTATAAAAATAACGAAAAAAAATGAATTTGATTGTTTTTGCTATATTTGTAAAATCTAAAACCTAAAAACATTTTTGCAAAATACCTAAACTAATATGCCATCCAATACAATTTTCATATATAAAACTGGTATCAAATTTTGGATTTAATTTTTAAAATTAGACCATATCCTTGAACAATATCACTAATACAAGTTTTTCAATAATAGAGTTAAATATTAACAGATTTTGGTTACGTTGGTATTTCGATGAAATATACTTAATTATTAAAATGTGTGAATTGCCCTAATATTATTGAAAGTGTGAATGTAAATTCCAACTATATATTACAAAGTGGGTGTCAATTGCAATTTTTTTATAAATAAATAAAGGTAATCACTTGGAAATTGATCATGATTTGATAAATAAGAAATTGACCTACCTTTAAGAAACATTTTTTCTATACAATAATAATACTAAAAAAATAATAACTTTACTTAATGATTGATAGTTAACAATCATTCCACATCATTAAGTTTCAATAATACAACCACTAATGCCTTGGGATGGTTACTTTAAAAGTTGACAAAATCAAAGAAAAAAATATATAATATGATATTATCATATGCCTTATTCTTCTTATCATTTCTCTTATTATTTCCTCAATTATTAAAAATAATTTCCAATGAATGTTTTTTATTTTCCCCAAACAAAGGGAAGGAAGAATTCAACATTAAATTACAATTAAATTGCTTTGTTTTTTTTCAATACATAGAAATATAAAAATAAAGAAAATATCATAAAGTTTTAATTAATTATTAAATTAGTAAAGACAAATTTAGAGAGTAGTTGAGTGATTTTTATTGAAAAGGTTTGGAAGTTTGTATGAAATTAGATGTGTGAAATTGAGATATATGCTTTGTCAAAATAAATAAGGAATTTTTATTAATTATTTCAAAATTTAAAGAAGATTTGATTGAACGTATATGAATTTATACTTTGTGAAATAATTAAGGAATTTTTGGTTTGAGAGAGAAATCAGCTGAGTGTTGATGAACATAAATTTCAAAAAGGAAGAAACTAAAAACTGAAGTATGAACTAATGGAATAAAGAAACAGAAGAGTGCACAGAAAAATCCAACTTTAATTAACATTATTAAAGCTAAATTACACCATAAAATGGTTAGAATTTTGCCGATTATGACAAAAAGAAAAAAACCAACATGGATTAAGATGAAGTTTAGAGCATAATTTAGCCTAATAATTTAAGTTTATTTTTCTGGAATATAAAGTATTATTATTTGGATCCTCCCCTATTTAGTTTGAGTTTGATTGATTTGAGTTTTTGGTGATGATGGTGGTGGTGGTGGTCCTTGGAATCCTGTACCTTTGATGATTCACGAACCAGATAGAGATGAAAAGCAGCTTCCTGTTCGAGTCAGCGCCGGAGGTCGTGACCCTTTCTTCGTCGGACTTGTAGGCATGGACCTCAGAGCACGTGAGGAAGGAGAATCTAAGCTCCGTTTCAGAATCTGTCTCATCGCCGTAATTAAATGCACTGTAGGATTCGGAGGTGGTTTCAACGATGTGAATTTCTTGCATAGATTCATGTGATTTTCCATGGCTTCCTCCGCCGTGATTAGACTATCGGAACGGAGGATTTCGTATTTGATTGCTTCAGAACAGAGACCACAGATCCAATTCCCACTGTAACGCTCACGAACTCGTTCTATGTATGCTGGTGTACACTCTTCCGTTAGTCCACAGCAATCGCATTTGACGAACTCAGCCTCCATGTGAACGATTAGCTTCGTTGATGCTGTTTGAGGTTCTAGGATTGTATCGCTTAGAACAGTAGCAGACATGGCGATTCTGCAAACATAAATTATGAATATCAACATCTCGAAATAACATCAAAATCAAAACCCTACAAATTTCTAAATCCCTATTATTATAAACGATTATGCAAA
This sequence comes from Cucumis sativus, assembly GCF_000004075.3. Taxonomy (NCBI): domain Eukaryota; kingdom Viridiplantae; phylum Streptophyta; class Magnoliopsida; order Cucurbitales; family Cucurbitaceae; genus Cucumis; species Cucumis sativus. The sequence continues at coordinate 21,714,385 of NC_026661.2, read as the reverse complement.
CAGAATCTGAAATTAAACAGCGTTTCACAAACAAAAGGATCACAAAACATTCACTAAACAACGTAAAAAAAGAAGAAAAAAAAAACCCTAGAAAATTTCGTAATTACCTATTGGAATACGAGAAAAAAAAAATCGATGAGAAAGCTAGCTTACCAACAGAAGAAGCAAAAACAGATAAGCAGATATTAAAGAATTCCCTTCTCCTTCCCCTAATTTCGCAGCTTCTTCTACTGCTATCTCTCCTTTTCTCCAACTCCTTCTTCTTCATCTGATGATGAAATTTCAGAGAGGAAAACCATCTTATAATTCAAAATATTCAACTAATTCCCAAAGACAAATAACACCGAGTTCCCGATCAGAATCTTTCGCCAAGAAAATCAAACTCTCTCTCTCTATCTATCTTGTACAACGGAACAGATAATAAGCCAAAAGAAAGGAAGCGGATTGTTCGCGATGTTCGGAGGAGATCTTGAAAGTGAAAATGGGAGAAGAGGGCACGTTTTTGTTTGGGAGTAATGGAGGAGAGATAGTAGGAGGAATGAAGAAGAAGAAGAAAGTTGGAAGGGTTTATAAAAGGATCTAAATTCGGTTCGGACACGTCATCAAAATTCGCTGTAGGTAAATATGAGCCGTTGAATAATGGGACTGCCAGCTAAGCAGTTAATCTCGGGGTTCAGACTAATTGGGGGGGTTAGCAAAAATGTGCTGTTTTGGAAAGATTTTTCTTTTCTTCTATAATTAACTATCCAATCATGATCCACCACCTGTCATCCATAATCTTGTACACTGCGGCTACCTTCGAAATCTTTTGTCCACGTATTTTCCTAGTTGTACTTTCTTTTTCCTTTTTCCATTCCATTCTTCACTCCACTATTACTCTTTTACTTTGCATCAATCCACTAGATATTATTATTTTACCTAAATTATAGACCTAACCCAATCCAAATTTTATTACATTATTTTCCAAACAATTTCAATAGATCATTTTAGTCTTCTTAATCTTTGTTTGAATCTTTATTAATCTTGCTTGCAATTTTTTTATTTTTCCTATGATAACCAAGTCCCTAAATATCCAATCTCTCCTTACCTCTCTTTAATCTTTGTTTAAATCTTTACACATCCTTCACTTTGACTTGCAAACTAATACGAATTGAAATTTCTTTTAAGTGAGTTTCAAGATTGATTCTTTCCTTCCATTCTTTCGGTCTCATATCCCTACTTGCCCATACACTACCATATTAGTAAGTGAGGGTTTTACAAAGCATTCTATCCTTATTTCAATAGCAGCAACCTTCATTCATTTTATTATAGAGAGATCATAATTGATGGTCATTCTAGAAATAATAATTAGGGATATACAACATTTTAAAAAAATTGCAAATATAGCAAAATAATCGTTGATATGATAGACTCTCTATCAGTGATAGACTAATATTTGCAATGATAGACTTATAATATTGGTAAAATTTGATAAATTTTTGTTATATTTGTAGATTTTTTAAAATGTTGTTATATAACTTAATTATTTTGGACCTAATTGCTAAATTTGCAACTATCCCATTATTGTATCATTTGGAGCATATTATTGCTATTGCATACGCGACCTTATCAATAATATTATTGTACCATAAATTTGTTTGAAAAATGATTTTTTAAGTAAAAAAAAAAATCAAATATAAAATATCAGCATGAATAGCAACATTTCAAAAAAAAATTGTGAATGTAGCAAATTTTATCAACTATAGACTTCTATAGACCATAGAGTTATATCAACGATGATAGACTTTTGCAACATTTGTAACTTTTTAAAATGTTGTTTTACATATTACCCATTATAATTACCTTATAAAAAATGGATATCCATAGCAAACTCCGTTAGTAGACACTAGAGGATTTAGTGTACGCTACGCTCAAGGTGCTAAATCCTCCTCAACGTTTTGCTCGTAGATTGAGCGGCCCTCTATTTTAACAGAAAACATAAAATTTAAAACTTGAAATTACTTAAGCAATTTAATAAAACATCTTTACAATGACCTCAAGAAGACAAACTTCAAAACGTGTAAATTTGGAATACATTATTTGAGAAAAAAAAAATCAAACCTAAAACTAAAACATAACAAATCAAAATTCTTGACTACTAATTAATTATTAGTTATTAGTATAATCTCAAAATGGATCGCGTGTCATAAAAAACAAAACTATTAATACTAAAAGATATGTAAAAATAATAATAATATCAATGGATTGTATGAATTGAAATTGTGGCGTTTCCGCTTACCTTTCACAAATAGGAAGGAATGGTGTATTCTGTCATCGATGTTCATACGTAATAGTATAAAACTAATTAATAGTATTTTTAAAAAATTAGGTCAAGTATGGTTAAAGGAAGCAATAATAATAGGGTTTGATAAATGAGTAATATAATTTAAGGCTTGGGAAACATAACAAATCGGGAGTAATCTAAAGTGTGGTTTACAGTCTTTAAGCTTTCATAGAACCAATGATTTAGTGTTTGATGTTTGATTTGTTAAAATTTAGTGTATGAGGCTGAATGCCCTACCACAGTTAAGGCGACTTCTCCAACCACTACGATTTTTTTTTATGTCCCCACGTAAACAAGTTTCATTTTATTTTATGAAATTACCGATCCGTTGTCTAGTTTATCAAATTATATATGGAAGACATCTCTCACTTATTTCTACAATAGAAACTCAATTGTGACAAGTTTTAAAGTTCAAGCCTCAAAGACAAAATTGTTAGATAGTAAATTCAAAGACTAAATTGTTACAAAATTAAAAGTCAACTAAATTGTTACTTTCATAAAAGCTTAGAGACTAAAAAATGATTTTTAACATTTTTTCTTTATCCACGTTCATGAAATATGAAGTCCACTACTAAGTCCAGTTAAACACGGGAGAGTGATCAATCCAAAATCACATAACCTCCGCTAACAAATACTAGTAAAAATAGTGTTACTATTATTCATAATTTTAAGTAAATCTAATCAAACGAAAGAAATCCAATTACGTTTATTAATATGAAGAGAGGAGCAGAGGAGCATATACCTGAGAGATGATGCAGAATAAAAAAAAGATGCTGATTTGAATCTTTGATTATGAAAGTCGGCTGGTCTTTGTGTCCACTAATATCTTATGCTAATAATAATAATAATGAGAGAAATGAGTGGACCAAGGGGATTTGCCAATATCAGGAGTTGAAATTATTGCTTTTGCTTTCTAACATACAATGCTGAAAAAGACATTATTTATATTATAACAATATATAGTTTTTAATTTATCAACGAATGCTCCAAAATACATTTCCCATCAAATCTATGCCCCCATCAAACAAACTTGGTTTTTTTCCTTTCTACGCTGCTGCTTTAATCAATAAAATGATGAGACAGAGAAACAACTAACAACCTCTCATCATTACTAGCAGCCTTGAAAAGCTAGTACAACACTACTACCTTCATTCATAACATGAGCATTTAAGAACAATTCCCAACCCGTATGATAAAATAATATATCGTTAGCGACGTGTCAAATTATCAATAGGAGTGTGTGCAACCGTTGTGATACTAGATATTTTCAACCCATCCAGAAACCTTTCAATCTCATTCCCATCATGTTTATAGCCAAAAGAGACTTTGTTCTATGTGTTAAATAATGTAACATGACTGAGTTCCTCTGAAAATACAAATTCTAAAGGAGAGTGTTCTTTGAGGTAATGGTAAAACAAAATAGGAATTATCACCGTGTCTACAACAATTCAAAAGCAAATACTACCTCGAGAGCTTGAATTATATAGAGCATACAACGCACTGATAACTGACAGCTGAAATAAAGGCGATGGATGTTGGTGATATGCTTGTCCAGGGAGCTTCATACTAATCACATTGATCAATCTCGCTCACTAATGGCAGTCAAATGCTCATCAACTTCTTCGGTGGTCAACACTCTGAAGATGGGATTATCCGACCTAACCACTCCCACCTATAAACGTTGTATAAATGCATTTGCGTTATATCTTCATAATTATGATGTGGTTGACTTGAGTAACATACATACAGTGGAATACAGCGCACCCTTTGCCAACGGCAATTAACATTATACATAACGAATTGTCAACATAGTGGAAGCTAGCATGTCATATCAGAATTTTGATTTATGATCAATAATGTAATATTCCATTTGATAGAATCTATGGATCTAAGGTTCTCAAGCATATTTGTTGGAGAAGAGAGAATTAATTTTAAATACCTCGATCTCAGTGGCCTTGAAGTCTTCTTGCAGCACTGATTGAAGAGCAGAAATTGCAGTCTAAGAACAAGAGAGAAATTGACATCAAAATGCAGTCATAATCATAACGTGTCTGAAATATTATGCATTAAGTCCTCATTTTTCTTTCTAAGAAAAATAATTTTAGACAAATACGGGTTATTCCCCTCCCATATGACTATTTGACTGGTAGACGGTCTAAACATTTGAAATGAAATGAGATCTACCTGCACAGTCTCATCATAAGTAAAAGCAGGATCGTTCTTCATTTTCTTTTCCAAGAAATTAATAGCCTCCTGCTCCTTAAGCCCAGCACTAGTGGCCTAAATCACATAGTTGTTGAAGTTTTATTCACATGGTTAACCAAATAATAATAAGTTCAAGAGGTAAAAACGAACTAAACCGATGGAGTACATAACAAACAAGTATAGTTGGTTATATAGGAGCAACTAAGAAATTAAAACAATCGTTTTCTCTGTTCTTAAGAAAGAATGTGTCATTCTTTAAAAGTCAACCCACGTTCTTCAACCAATATCAAATCAGGTAGATTGTCTAGCAGCTCAAGTGCAATGTACTCTAAATAGCAATGGTTCCCGAAACACTAGAATGTAACACATTTTAAAGCAATTTATCATAACTTTAAAAATTAAAAATTAAAAAATAATTAAAAAAATCCATACTAGTATATAAATAAATGCTATTCGAAGCAAGGATTCCTTGGAAGCAAGACAATAGAAGCATTTTTCCTTATCCTCCCAACAGAAGCCTTAATTTCTAAAGTGAAAAGATGAAGCAATATTTATTTTAATATTAATCATTATAAATTAATCAGAAAAATAAATGTTAAGAACCACAATAAAAACCCTATTTTTGGACACAGGTACATAAGGTAAATTGATATGTAAAATTCTAGACCCAAGGATTTATATTCTAAAAGGTCACTTACCTTGTGACCAAAGAAATGACCAGCAGGATCACATTTAAAGAGACGAGGTCCATACTCATCGTCAATCCCCAAAACCATTGCCACTAGAGAAAATCCAGAAGTAAGAAAAAAGGAATTGCTAATCCCAAACACAATAATAGTAAGAGGTTCAAGCAAGCATTATGTGCCATCTAATAAAGATAAATAAACCAGAAACAAACCAACTCCAAGTGGTCTCATATAGGCATGCTGGGTGTAGACTTGTGATTTATCAGCAATCCTGCAAGACCATTAATTCCAACATCATCACACAATCATCTTCCAAAACTCACTGATTGATATCCATGTATATAACTTGAAAAAAAACTATCGACACATACTTCCATAAGAGTGTTGTGTTTAAAAGCCTTGTCTTAAATTCAGAGGAACATTGTAACATGGTTAACTATTGCCAATAATTTTGATGAAAACAACCACTTTCATTCAGAAAGAATGAAAGAATACAAGGGATTACAAAAAAAAAAACAGCCCATAAAACCACTCTTTTAAAGGAAGGGGCCAACTAAGTAAAATGTTTCCTATAGAATAATTACAAAAGTTCTTTGAAATCGAAGCCCAAAGAGATGTGAAATCTAACCAACGACCAAATCTTACTATGCCCCTCTTTCTACTCCTAAACACTCTATCATTCCTCTCGTCCCAAATATCCAAAATAATAGCACACGCCCCAACACGTCATTAAAAGTCCCCCCTTCTCACTAAAAAGTGAATGGAGAAGGAACTCCTCAATCGTCACTCTAATGCTCCTCAAGCCAACAACGCTAACACCGAACTCCTGAAGGAAAGAGCAGACCTCGCAAAATGACCATCCCAAAAAAGGTGATCAATATCTTCCTCAGCCATTCGACACAATAAACAACAAAAAAGCCCTACAAGCGAAGTCCTCCTCCAAATAAACCTATCAACAGTGCTAACCCAGCCAAGCAAGACCTGCTAGATAAAGAAACTAACTTTCTTTGGAACCTTAGTCCTGCAAACCACATCAAAGATTGACTTCTTAGGGGGAGAGGGATCCACCAACAGCCTAAACAACGATGTACAAGAAAATTCCCTATTAGGATTAGGAATCCAAACACAAGCATCTCTCCTCCCCTCTCTAACAGTGAACCCCTCAAGTAAGGAAAGAAGAGAGCCCACATTTGTTGTCTCCCTATTGGTCAAAGTTACGACAAAACCCGAACGAGAAAGACACAGAATTCTCATATCTCATCAAAAGCTCTGAGATAGTATATTTTTTGGACGAGGAAAGATGATACTAATGCGAATAAACAGAACAAACAGAATCCTCCCCCACCCATCTATCCTCCAAGAAAAAGGTGTCCTTACCATCCCCCACAAACTATTGCCAATAATTTAAGACAAACAATCGACCAGCACTTCCTAAGTAATTGATTACTCAAAAGCAAGGAAAATATTCTAGAAAGAAATAATCAGAATACCATTTAGCCAATACATCCACTGGCATCTCGTAGCCATATTGGAAACGGAACTCTGCTGCTTCATTCCTTGCTTGTTGAACCAGTGATCTTGCATCAGCTGAATGGCATATAGAAAGTGGATAGGGATATTTCATCATTCAAATGTGAGAAAAGTAAATTTTTGCAGTGAAGCATTTTTATGTGCGATACTCTAAAATTATAGCAGCACAGTGTAGTGTAGAGAAACACGTCTTTCATAGACAGAAAAAGACTGGTTGAGGAGTCAAGGGAGTCTTCTTGACCCAATTTATCATAAGTTGCTATCTGAATGTATACCATTTCATCATTGCCATTAGTTGAATTTTGAAGTTGATGCAAGCAAAAGAAAAGAAACATTTCTCAAATTATGATTCATTATTGAATAACTAGTTGGCAAAAGGACAGGAAAAGAAAAACCTGTAATGCCAGTTGCGAGCAAGCCCAGATACTTAGTAATGGAGAAAAGGTGAGTTACACTTGTCTGATCCAAAAGTTTGTCCTGCAAGAAAAAAGATCATTATTATAAGTGGAACGAAATATTAAGCTCAGACAGAAGAGAGTCACGGAAGTGGCATCGCCTGCCCAATAATACTCACAGGGACCTTCTTCTGAGTCACAACGCAAACAGAATCCCTCCCTTTGACACCAATCGAGGTAGTTCCAGCAGATTTCACAGCCTTGAAAGCATATTCTAGTTGATGATTTCAACAAAACAAAAAAAAACAAACAAACAAGTCATTAGATTACATTACTAACAAAGTGACAACCTAAAACTCAACCCGACATGGAAAAATGTATGATAAACGGAACGCCATCGCCTTTGATTTGCTAACAATTTACTGATTGGAAACAATTCATTGCGTAATCTTTTCTAATACATGAATCCACTAAAAGCAAAACCAGTATCCAAGGCTTTGTCTAATAGTTTTCAAAAAATTTAATACATACACGCACTCAATGAAAGACTAATGCTCACACAGATCAAAGCCAACACCCTAAATTACACGTATATGAGAAAAACCTAGTTTTCCCGCAGGAAATAAAAATAAATAAATTTGACGTTCCCACCTCGTCTAAATTCCGAGCGGTATATATTAGAACCAGAAATGAGAAACTACACTGAATACGTTTAATTAATCCGCCTCGGTTACCACACCATCCATCACAGTTCAGAAGGAAGATGTTCCTTTCTTGTAACGAGGGATTTCAACATTGAAGCTGAACACTTCAGGAACAACCATTCTTGAACATTAATTGAAAGTGTCAAACCCCAATAGAGAGTTCAACTGATTCGATCGAAACAAGGAGTAAAAAAAAAAGAAGATCGAAGAGGAATTGCATACATACCGACTTGAAATAGGCGGCCCTCGGGTGAGAAAATAGTAATGTGACGATCGTAACCTCCTCCACTTCCACGGCTCATGGCTTGTTGTTGGGATGAATTAGGGCTTGGACGGGTTTAGGGTGTGTGGGGGGAAATGGAGAGCTCGAAAAATATGAATATAGACGATGGAGCCGCGAAAAAACTTTCTCGCCAAGAAAACCGCTCAGTCAGGCAGTCCCCAGGCACAACTCACTTTTTATTTTATATTTTATATTCCTACTATTTTCTTAATCTTTTTTTATTATTTTAAAAAATAACAAAATATTAAAACTATTTAAATATTTTCGCTACTTTTTATAAATAGTTTCAACCGTAGCAATTCTTTTTTCTTTATAATTTATCATAGGTACAAAAACCAAAATATTAAAACTATCTGAATATTTTCGCTACTTTCAACTGTAGCAATCCTTTTTCTTCCTAATTTGTGATAGGTACGAAAACTAAATTGTCTTTTTTTAAATTAGTAAAATAAATTAAAATATTTACAAATAAGATAGATTTCATGGGAGGATAAAAATTGATATATTTTTATTAATGACTCATATCGTTTATATTAAATGTTTGTTATTCAGTCTGAAATTTTGTTATAGTCAGATAAACATTTGTTCAATTTTGCTATTTTTGACAATTCTTCAAAACTAAAATTATGTTTGTTTTTTTTTCTTTATATATAATTTGCAATAGGTACAAAAACTTTTAAACGTTAACTTATCAACAACCTTTTGTATACCAAGCCTTAACTCAATTCACGTTAAAGTTTTAAAAATATATATATAATTTAGATCTGGTCATCAGTCGGTTTGAGTCGAATTTTTTACAAGACTGACTCTTAATCGACCATAGTTCGTTTAGTAAAATGTTTAAACCAATCTCGACATCGACGAGTAAACGTCAATCAGTCGATTTTTGTTGGATCAAGTCAGTTCAATACTTTTTGAAACTTTTTGAACTCAATCCTAATGAGTCTATCATGCTAACCCAGACCACCCAGACCATAGTTCAGCGCCTCCTATAAAATGTGTTCTGTCGCTTTTAACTATTTTGAACATGGGCTTGGCTCAAATGCTTCAGCCCATGAATGCATGTGCCAATCAAGTCAGTTCAAATACATTGGCTCACAATGCATGGCCCAATTAGAAAAATGATTTCAGTATAAAAGAATCATCAATTCGTTCCCCCTCAACCCATTTCTAAAAATCGTTTTGAAAATTGTGTCAAATTAAAATTGAGATTGGTTCATGACATTTGAAAAATTAAATAAAATAACTTCAAATCTTTAACTTTAGAAATTGATTCAATAAAACATCGTAAACATAACTTATTGTAATTTAATTTTATTTATAAGATAAGACGTGATATCAAGTATGTCCTAACTCCTATATATACCTTTTATCACATTTGTGGTTTCATTTGTTAATGCATCATAAGGTCAAACTCATATGAAAGATTGAATTGTATTTTATAAATTTTCTATGGGTTGTGTAAATTATTAAAAATTGTGTTGATTTGTCATCTAGTGGTAGGTTTAAATCAACAGAATTGATCTTGTTAGTTAGTTGACAATTTTCACTGAGTGATTATAAAATGAGTAAGTAAATGATTAGATACACTTATTAGTTATAAACAAATAACATAACCTAAATAATTGTGTATTGAACTAGAAGAAATGTTATATATTGCTCTCCAACGAAATAAATAAAAGTGTAAGATGCTTAAATGTTTTGCATTGTATGATGTGGCAAAACTAGGTATATTTATTTGAGTCGCAAGAATCCATGGTTCTAGAGTCAACAACCCATCATATCAAAAATTAAATTTGATATAATATTTTTTAGTAGCATCTACAAAGCCTAAGTTCGTTCAAACAGTACATTTGACTTTAAAAGGCTATTGTTAATTATCTCATACTGAAGTCTTTTTCACATTCACAACGGTACATTATGACTTATTTTGGAGACTATTAAGACTATTGGAAATAAATATTACGATAAAGTTATTGAAACAGTCGTTCATGAGATTGTGAAACGTGAAAACAGTGGAAATGAAATTTAATATAATCATAAATTGGAGTTACCAAAACTCATAATCGAAACGTCGACTTAGAAATACAACCCATTAGATTTCGCATTTTGAAAACGACTCTACCTTTCCTCTAAAACAAACCTATGACTTATTTTGGAGACTATCAAACCTATTGGAGATAAAGATTACGACAGAGGTATTGAAACAGTTGTTCACGAGGTTGTACAACGTGAAAACAATGGAAATGAAATGTAAGTAGAATGAGCATAAATCATAGCCAAAACCCATCAATATGACATTTCATGTTTTGAAAGGGTTTGTTATTCTAACATAATAGAATCATAAATTAGAGCCAAAACCCATAAATCCCATTACATTTCACATCCTGAAAAAGACTCTACGGTTCCTCTAAAACGGGTTAGGTAAAATAAAACCTTTCAAATACAAATCACGATTAAAATTCGTGGAAAAGAAAATGTTAGGAATCCTTTTCGAAACCATAACTGTGGTGATTTGAATGGGGGCATGGAATTAAATACAAATGACCCCATTTGTGACACATAGGTCAAGAAAAAAGCAACAAACAACATAAGAGTAATAATAGAGGTTCATTGAAACAAAGCAATAAAATAAATGAGCATGTGACAAATAGAGACCTAACCTAGAAGGAGAAAAGAGTATAAATTTGGGGTTATTTGTGACCAAATGTCATGTCATATCATATCAATATCAAACAACAACACCTCATACTTCTTACCCTTTATTTATGATAATTGTTTTTCTTTTCAAGGTCACTCATATTAGGCTAATATATTATTATTGGTAATTTGGAGATGAAAATTCGTTCTATGTTAGTTATCCTTTTTTTGGTTGATACAAAATAAATGGAGAGAGTTTTTCATTTTTTTTTCTCAAGTTAGTTTCCTTATTTATTTAGGGCTTTTTTGGGTATGAATAAGACAAAAACTATTTATAAAAAGTAGCAAAAAAAAAAATTAAATAGATTATAATTAAATTCCTTTTATAAATAGTTTTAATATTTTACTACATTATGATAAACACGTATTGTAGTTACTAGGTCTATCGCAAATATATGAGTGATATTTTACTATATTTATAAGTATTTTTAGAAATTTTATTATTTAATATAACTTTCATTTCAAAAATATATTATTGTATTATGTTTTTGTATAGAAAATTTTTCGTAAACAATTCGATCAATTTTAACAAAAATTAGTTAAGATAGATTAAATACAAGATTTTTTCAAAGACATTTTCGATCCACTGCACAAATACTAAAATTGAACAAACCAAAAAATGAAAACAATATTATTAACATTTTGATATTTTATTATTAATGATCAAAATGAGTGGTTGGTCAAAATTGGCAGAAAGTTTGGTATTTCCATATCAAATATATAGTGACAAAAGAAGTAGCTTTTCTGTTGTCAAACAAACCCTAAAATCAATGCTTGGAGTAATTTAGACTGAAAATGACCCATTGACCATCTTATCCATACACATATGTGAGCACAACAATTATTAACTTTATAAATGGACATTTAGATTTGGAACTGAAAAGATAAATTTAATTATATCTTTACTCAGCAAAAATTTGACCAAATTCTTGGCAAATTTTTTTAAAATGATAAAAGTATATTAATTTCTATTATCAAATTTTTGTTATTGTATATAAAATGTGATTTTTTTTTCTTTTTCCAAAGAGTATACAGGTTAATTAGGCTGTACCATTGCTTCTGTTATGGTGTTAAAGGAATATGAGCAAATTGTTTCGAAAAGCAAAAAGGTTAAATAAAATAATGTGGAAAACTTTTTTTGAAAAAGAAATTGTTTTTTAATTGTGGAGTTGGTTGTGATATAGTATTATTAATTATGAAAAATATATTTAATTTTGTTTGTAGACCAGCCAATGAACAAGCTAGGTCCAATTGGAATCCTATCTCATATATATATAATAAATCTAGATGGAAATAATAAAGGGAGTTGTATTTAAGACTCATTATAACAATTTAAAAAAAAACTGCAGTTTTTTTTTTATGTTTTCTTTCTTATTCTTCTTTGCGATTTATTATTCTTTTTTTCATATCACTATCGTTCTATTTGAAAAATAAAATTCTTCAATTTAATAATGTTTGAAATTACTATTTTATTTCTCTTTTAATCAAATGAAATGAATTTGATGTTTAATTTTATATTTCAAATATTTACGAGAAATTACATCATACAACAAAAACAGTCCACAACACTTTTTTTCTCTTTTTGCATATTGTGAATATGACAAATATGACAAATAATAATTTGATACTTTTAGACTTTAGAAAACATAGTGACATGAGTCATATTATCATGATTTTTTTTCTATTTTTGCAAGCGCTCAAAATCTTATCTTATAAAGAATGGAAGTCCTTCTTGATTTTTTTCAATGTAGGAATCTCGATGGTTTATCAATCTTGACCAAATCCCAATATTGTTTTTTTAGAATTAATATACTCATTTATGCTTTATGGACTATGATATCATATTTGGTAGTAAGAGTTTTCATCTCAACGCCGGTTATCAATTAAAATAGTAACTTATTTGTTTTAAATATAGTGTGTCTTTAATTTTTCCAACGTGAAATCCTCGATATTTAATATTTATATTATTAAAAATAATTTCCAAACCATTAAAGTTATGGTTTGAATTCACTTTGAATAGGAAAATAAATTGATTTGAACTATTTTTATAACAACCATGAAAAAGGGACAGTATAGAGTTCAAATAATTCACTTTACCAATAAAACACGATTTTCATTAGTGAGAACATAAAGAAAATAAATTCCAAAATAAAAAAGTGACCCTTTTTTTTCTTTAGTTTGAAAGAAAAGTAGACAAATGTAAAATCAATAAAAAAAACAAAGTTAGGGGAAACTTCATAGGACAATTTGTACAATAATTAAGGGGAAGACCAACAAGTAGCAATACATTCACGTGAAAAATGGCCTTAACTAACCCATCAAACAACCAAATTAAAGTAGCAAATTTCATTTTTATTTTGTTACAGCGAATATCGAGATATTCCACATATTTAATCATTACTATCATTCATGCCACTATTGAGGTTGGATCTTGAATAATGAAAAAATGTATCTAACTTTCTCGTAACATTAATGATAAATTTGTACCTGAAAAAATAAATAATCTGTAAAGCATTAGAAAGAGGATTGTATGCTGGTCTAAGGTGGAGAATAGTAGAAAAGCGATAATGTATATTTATAAAAAAATTTAACCTAGATTGTTGTGTAGGGTTTCAAAATTCCTTCATGGAAATAAGATAACCTACTAATTTAAGAAAGACGTATTTGGTTTCTTATTTGTCATAGCCATAGTCAAACATCTACCTTAAGCCATATTATGGCTTAGACAAATTTTTGAGTTGAGGCAACATGCCTCGTTGGACATTTGGTATTTAAGGCTCAATTTTGAACTTGGTTGAGATCGAGCATTTTTGTTGATTTTATTTTAACTATTTGCACTGGTTATCCATCGTAGTATTTAGTCCAAATCACTTATAATGAATATTATTTAAATTAAAATTAAATAACATCTTGGTTCATGTACTAAAGTGACTTGCAATTTAAGTAAAAAAAATTTGTATTATTAATAAAGCTTCCATTTATTCCACTTAAATTAATTTCTATAAAAAGAAACCAATAACAATAATTTTATGCACGTAGATATGACACATTAATATGTTATCAAACTTTAGAATGAAAATGCTAATAGATAGCTTTTTAATACACAATAAATCAATAAACTAGCAACAACTATCAATAAATATTAAATTAAAAAATTATAGAGACTAAAATTAAAGTATATAATATTTTAATCTAATACTTTTTTTTAAATAGACAAACAACTCCAATTAACATAAATGTATTAGTGGTTCAAATGATTTCAATAATTTGTATAGTATTAAAAAATGGGTAAAATGTTGATGTGTATATATATATAAAAAGAAATCTCCTCGTAAGCCATAATTGATGTGGCTCTTACTAGTTGGCAGTATCGCAAAAAGGCGACGTGAGCTTATACGATCCACAGTCGTTTTTGTCGAGTTTTTATGTTTTTGGTCCCTTTACGACGTCGCATTTGCATTTATTTCCGTAGCCATCTCTTTGTCAAGCCGAATCCTTTTCTCCGGGTTGCAATCACGTGGACTTGTTACAACGATGGTCCTACGATTCCCTCCCCATCCGACGCCCCATGCTGAAGAAACTTCTAAACTCTCGGTCATACCATCCACTGGTGGACCGCCAGAATGGGACCGCCATGGTCCTTCTTCTACACGATTGCCAACGCTAATCTGCACCATTGCCAATTAGTCGCCACTTTATTAATAGTTTTAATGTATTTTAATTCTTTCTACTTTTTAATCTTTCAATTTGTTCACACTCTTATCGGTATAATTTGCATTTATTACTTTTCTTTTTCTTTTTGTTTATGTGGACATTTGAATTTGATGGAGACATGTATTGACATTTTTATTATATTATAAAAAAAATATCATTACCATAAAAGTAAGCAAGAAAACACAATAATGTGAGTACAAAATGTTTATTGATTTGATTTTTAATCTAAAAGTATTGAAATGTCTCAATGCTTGAAATATAAATTATTATTTTTCTATTATGTAAACGTACTTAACCGTGATTAATTTCTTAACGTGAAGTTTTTCATAAATATTAATTATTTGAGAAGTAAAATTTTAAATTATAAAAATAACAAATTAAAAAATTGAGAGCGGTGTGATATTATTAATTTTACCATATTTGAATATGAAACAAAAAGTGTCAATTTCCCTAGACTTTATTTTTTAAAATGTTTTGTCATCTAATGCAATTCTTGAAATAAGTATTTAATAAAAAATTAGATTAAAAATATAAATATTAAAATTTAAAAATGAAATTGAAACAAAATTTCAATAGTAAAATTATTTGG
Organism: Cucumis sativus; assembly: GCF_000004075.3. Classification (NCBI taxonomy): domain Eukaryota; kingdom Viridiplantae; phylum Streptophyta; class Magnoliopsida; order Cucurbitales; family Cucurbitaceae; genus Cucumis; species Cucumis sativus. The sequence continues at coordinate 21,699,256 of NC_026661.2, read as the reverse complement.
TGTAAATAAAAGTTAAACCCTAAAGAGAAAAGAGAAGGCCATGTTAATGGTGGGCTAATAGTCATTATTGTTTGTTAAAAGAAGGAGACAAAGATTAGACGTAGAGTTGTGTTTTATTAAAGTGGGAGACTTTTTTTAATTAATTATTCCTTCACACTTTTTCATTTTCTTTAATCTCTTCTTACGGCTATAATCCCATGCGGCCCTGCCTACTCTCGATTTCCGAGTTCACGCTTTCACTCAATTATTTGATCGGAGTCAAAGCGTTTAATTAATTATTGTCATTTAATTCAGGCTGTGGTTTCTGTTTAATTAAAATGATAAATGTTAATTAATTAAAGAAACCATTCAAACTTTAGATCGTAATAATTTACATAGTACGTTATTGGTCTATTGTTTTCTGTTTCAAATGATCAAATACCATAGCGTAGATGTTACAGTATTTTGATTTATAATTTAACAATAACGTCTTTAACGGTCTTTAATTATATATTGACGTTGTTTTTATAGTTTGATAAAATAATTAGGATTTGTAATTTGTTTGTTTTTAGGCGTTCGTGTTAATTATTATTTGAGCTATGTTTTATTTGAGTCGTAGGTGTGTTAGTAAACTTTAATGTTTAATTTTAGTACGACTATTTTAAGTACTTTTGTTATTTATAATATTTATTTACTATAAATTTTAAAAATATTATCAGTGTTGTTTTAATTTGTTTGTTTGAGGGTTGAAGTGAGTATTGTCATTTTTTTTGTTGGTTATTTTCCAATATTGATGGTAACGTTTAACTATATAAATTGATAGGAAGCATTTATGTGTTTTTTTTTTTTTTTGTTGGGATGGTAAAATTTTCAATGGAGTATCATAAATATAGAATACCCAATTATTGATTTGATTGAACACAAAATATCCATTTCTTCCCCAACATAAATCTATATGATATTGCCTTATAAATATATATTAAAAATGTGTTTAATGTACCACTTGGAAGGAAATATTGGAAATCATAACTTGTTGTCATCGAAAAACTACACATACATCAATTAAGCTAAGTTTGTGTTGACAAAAATTAGTACAAGTTCGAAAATAGATGATTTAAACTTCATACCTATTGTTTTACTATATAGCCTCGACTATATAACAAAATTTTAATTAATAAGTAAATATATATTGTGTTTGTTTGTAAACTAACAAATTAATTTTAAAATTTAATAATTTTATTTTGTAGTATGGAAATCTCAATTCCAACGAATCAAAACGAACATAACTCAATTGATATTATGTTTTATTTTACGAACATAACTTTTTTTCTTTGATATTTATACTAATTGGATCATATATTAATAATAAAAAAGAAACAGTAATTTAAAAAATATAATTAAATTATTTGTTAAATATGTTTAAATTTTAAAATATAAAATAGAATGAGTATAAATATATTGTTTTATTTTAAGAACATAGTAGCAATGAAAGAAACAATTTTCATATATAGATTTCAACTATTTTCCAAACTCATATATAAATCTAAAAATCTAAAGTAGAGTGTGGATTATTGTCGACCAAACAAGCCATAAAAGTATTTTCGGTGTTTCAAGTAGTCGAAACAAAATGTAGATGTTGGTAGATCAAGATCACAATAAAGGTCCTCTACGATAAGACTACATCATATCCACGTATCTATATACAAATATAGAAGATAGAAAGGGTGGTCCTAATGCTAATGCATGTATGGGGTGCTACATAATCTTATCTTTATATATATATAATATGTATGTATGCAACTTGTAAGTATAACATATGATTAATTTGTGGCCACTTTTAGTCCAACAAGGATGTCCTTCAAAATATATATATATGTGGTTTGATGTGTTGACTTTTTGTATGCTTAGTAAAAAGGTACTTTTAATATATAGTTTCTTCCATCACTCTATTAATAGAAATTGATATTTCTATGTTGGCACGAATTTGATGATATATATATATATATTTGGTGGACATTATAGATGTATGTTTTTGAGAGTTAAAACGGTCTATTGATTAAATAAAATAAAATAAACCATTTTCTATAAAACAATTTCATGGCAGATATGTAGAAATAAAAGACTTACTCATAATAATGAAGTTAAGCTCGTTTTGGCCGAATTTATTATTTATTTATATATGTATGATACATTTTTTAAAATAACAAAATAAATTAAAATAGTTACAATTAATTGTGGATTCTATTATAGACTTCTATCACCGTAAACAAGTTAACTATTTTTGACAATTTATTTACATAAAATGAAATTTACATTATTCTCGGTAAACGTACTAAAAATAGGTTAAAACACTATTTTTAGTACATTTATTTTTAAATTTTGAAAATAAATAGTCTTAAAAACTAGTTTAAATAAAAAATTATTTTTCTTAAACAAATATTTCTCTCGTATTCAATTTCACAATTTCAATAAATTTTATTTTTTTGTTTTTATTTGCATTACTTTCAAAAGTTTACTATTTTATACATTGTTAAGCAATTATAGGTTTACTTTATAAACAATCTATACAAATAATCTACTTTCCAACAAAATATATATATATATATATAAAATTGACGAAAATACACCAAGTTGTATTTTTGTATATCTTACAAGTTTAAATATTATTATTATTATTAATTAATTATTTGCATTGCAATCATTGTCCATAAGATTATGTTAGCCATTATCACTAATGTCAAAGATTTTGAAAATAGCACATTCTCCAAAACTTTATTAAAAAATAGTACACTACTTTTCAAAACATATTATCCCTAACAATAAATTATATATAAATTTTAATCTGAAAATAAATAGGTTTACTAATCTTAATCAGATCTCAATTTCATTTTATTAGACAAATTTTGATAAACGAAGCTCAAATGATCCATCTCAAAAACAGTATCAACGATGACCATTTTTAACAACTATCACAAGTAAAACACTTACAATTAAGTTCTCAAAATCCCATATGTCCCCCTGTATATAGAGAGGGAATAGTTGACATTGTAAGAAAAAAAAATGTATGTATGCTTCTATATGGATATAATATATAGTAATGAACAAGAATAAAAATGAAATTGGCATCTATAAGTTGCTTGATGTGTGTAATGTCACAATATAAAACAATAATTGACTTGGAGCTGAAATTAAGAATCACATCCCTTGATTGAATGACATGTAGCCCATTGACAATCAATGCATCTATTTCTCTTTTTTATATTTTCTACCCAGAAATAAAATATTTCTCAATTCCTTATCGCCTTAGATTTTGAATATTCCACCCGTTTCATCCTTTTGTATGTTTATAATCTCATTCCCCTAAGTTATTTTTTTAAAGTAAATCTTACTCAATACATGTCTATTTGAGTTAATGATAGGAAGGAAAAGAAAAATTGTTAAAAATAGTAAACTTGACAAAAAATATTTACGAGTTATAACAAAATTTCACATTTTATTAATAACAAACATATGATAATCGATGATATTTTTCTCTCTTATAGTTAGTCATAGAAATCTATCATAAATTATTTATTGATAGAAGCCAAACAAATATTTTAGAGTTTATAGATATTTTAATTTATTTTGTTATTTTTTAAATTGCTAAAAAAAAAATAATGTAAAACCATACTTATTTTTAGTTTGAGCGTTTTAACATACCTTAACTATTATTAGATATATTTAAATTTATCATTACTGTTCAGCTTAACCTTTTGAATAAGAGGGTTGATTTGAGATATTACTTTACGTTTTTAAATTTCAAATATTTTTAAACAATTAAATCACATTTTGAATTATTAGAAAAACGATATTTAAAATAATTTGAGAGGGAATAGATAAATATTAATATATTTTCCTAATTCAAAAAAAAAAATGCTCTAGAAAAATATCATTATAAAAAAATGGTAAAAAATAAAATATTTAACAAAAAAAAATTACCTTTCACAAAAAAGTTGTAACTAATTTTATTTTTAGTGGCATTGTCTTAAAAAATAGCAAAAATTTTATGATTTTAAGACTTCTGTCACTACATTTTCTAAATTACGAATAATGGCTTCAAGTTGTAACTACATAAGTAAGCCTTAAACTCTGGCATAGTTACCACTAAACTGTATACAAATATTAAGTATCAATTGGGCTTGTTTATACATATTATATAGAGACAATAAATTTGAGGTGGGGCTCGAACCCCCGAACATATGATAGTAGTATAATATCATAAATTACTTGTCATATTTTCATATTCGCAGTATGAAAAAAAAAGTGTTGTCACTTATATTTTTAAAATTATAAATTTAGAAACAAATTAGATTAGGGTAATGTTGTCAAATTTGCAATATAAAAAAAACATGGTAACGAGTTCTTTTTCTAAATGCAAACTTTTCTTAAGGGTAAAAATTTCAAAATTTACACCGTGACGTGGCAGAATCTCATAATGAAGCGTACGGTAAAGACTTAATGAATACCGCAGCATATTATTTTAACCAAGGTTAAGAACGTAACTTCATCAACAGGCATCGCATCAACTCGGCGAAGACGTTCTCATTATTCCACGTGGTTCAATTCCATTGGTTTATATGTTTAAAAAAAGCAATATTTTCCCTCCGTTTTTTGTCATCATACAAAGGAAGAAAAATAAAAGATAAACTATATTCATCTTCTTCGTCACTGTTTTTCACTTCCAGCTCTCTTATACCTGAATCTCACCTCCCCATTAATGGCTACCATACGGCTCCTATTTTCATCTACTTTATCTTTTCCTTAATTTCTCTTTCTCTTCTTTGTATAAATCGCTCTCCGCACATTTCTTCTAACTTTCATCCCCCATGGCTACCGAGTTTTCCAACTCTGTCGAGTACGGTCTCCATTTGTCAAAGCGAATTTACTATGGAAAAGGATCGACGCCGGCGGCTTTAGCTCGCCAGATGTCTAGAGTATCGGAGGATTACCTTCCGAGGGCTCCGATGGTGTACGCCGTCATACCGGAACCGACAATTGTGGACAATCCGGACATTCCGAGCTACCAGCCTTACGTACACGGGCGCTGTGTACCGCCGGCGTTAATTCCGCTGCATATGAATGGAGTTTCTATGGAAATTAATTGCTGTTTCGATACCGCGTTCATTTGTGTTAACGGAACGTGGCGCGTGCATTGCGTGATGGCGGGGAGAAGCTGTGAGTGCCTTATTGCGGTGCCGATGGGAGAGCAGGTAGCGAGTTTTTTCTTTGTTATATATTGAAAGGTTGAATTGATTGGTTTTGGTAGTATTGGTCAATCTATAGTCGTGATTCGTCGCATGAATGTGAGAGATTGTTTGTGTGAGTTGTTCTGGAATTATTCTTGTTGCAGATGTAGCTACGTAAAAGTAAACCTGGAAAATTCTTTGTGATGTTTTGAATTTTGAAATTGCTTTGAGTCTGATGTTAATGTGATTGAGATTCTGGAAGGTTAATTCATCAATCAAACGGAACAGAGCTTCTCTTTGTTGATCGTATTCCTGAAAGTATGTTAAAGAGTGGTTGAATGTTAAATTCTTCCTCCAATATTTTGAGACTTGCGTTTCAATGACGAGCTGCATAAATCCCTATCCTTCCACTATCCATTTTTGTTTTTCGTTCTGAAGAAAAACATTGTGGCTAACAGGGTTCACTTCTAGGTGTTGAAGTCGACGTTACTGGAACATCTCATCGGACTGAATTAGTTTCCATGGAAGACGCAGAAGCTATAGAGAAACTGACAAAATCTGAAGATGGAAAGTTTCTGAAAGGGCGTCGGATATACACATTAAAAATTCCCAAGGTTACATCGCTTTAATCCTGCATATGATTTTCATCATGATTTGCTGTTCGTTCTACCTCAAGGATAAATCAGATACAATTGTGCTCCAGGTTGAAGGTGGCTGTACACTTTCGGTTCGAATCAATTGGTCCCAGAGAATACCATACCTTGACGATCTCTTCTGTCTCAGTGTACCTTTCAGTTTTCCAGCATACTTAGTTCCTCCTGGCAAAAAAATCAAGAACAGTCAAAAGATCTTACTGCATATAAATTCCGGTGTTTCTTCAGAAGTTGTATGTAAACATACAAGCCATCCGATGAAGGTAATACAAAAGTTTCACTATACGACATTAGTTTTAGAATTTACTGAATATGACTGAATTTTCTTTTTTATCACCTTCAAGATACTAAGACGCGAAGTTGGCAACTTAAGTTTCTCAAATGACGCAGAGGTCTCAGCATGGTCAAATATGGATTTCGATCTTTCATACTCAGTAAGAATCATTTCTTTGTATTCTATTAGAGGAAATTGGAAGAATTTCTGGTTCCGAGAAACGCAAAACTTGACCAGTTGCAAAAGGCTGCTTGTTTAAGTCTGGTTTCTACCCTTTTGGCAGATTTCTCCTAATGACTTGTTTGGTGGTGTACTCCTCCAATCGCCTTCTCTTCATGATTTTGATCAAAGAGAGATGTTTTGTCTATACATTTTTCCTGGCCAGAATCACAATCGGCAGGTTTATTGTTGTTCACTTCTCATTTTTACTATTTAGTAAAATCATTTTCATTTTTACTGTTTTGTAAAATTTGAATCTCAAATTCAAACGGAATTATTATATATAAATTACTGTATGAACATACATGTATGTCTAATGAATCCAAAAGTTTGTTATTTTTTAATTAGTTTATTATCATTTTTAGTTAATTTGGACATTGCATAATTTGGAACGGAAATCCAAACCTAAGATTCACAGTTACTTGGTCAATCGAGAAATTTGAAACGCATTATATTGGGAGAAATAAACTGAAATGTACTAGTTAGGTTACTCAACTAACAATCTTTATACCTCTTCCGGTCAGTATTTAGTCCAGGCCCTTCTTTTTTCTTCGGTTGGCTGACAATTTATTATGTGTCATCGATTTGGTAGGTCCTATTTTAACGCCTCTCTGTTTCTTTGTTAGGTTTTCAGAAAGGAAGTAGTATTTATTATAGACATAAGTGGAAGCATGAAGGATGGTCCTCTCGAGAGTACAAAGCGTGCAGTGCTTGCATCACTTTCACAGTTGAATCCTGAAGATGCATTTAACATAATAGGGTTCAATGGAGACACTAAATTATTCTCATTAACGATGGAGCAAGCAACCAAGGAAGCAATTACAAGGGCAACAGATTGGATTAACGCTAATTTAGTGGCTAATGGTGGTACTAACATCCTGCTTCCAGTGGAACAGGTAACCTTAAGCCATAAGCATTAACAACATTACCTTTTAATTGAGAATTACAGTAGCCAAGGACCGGGAGGATTTGATTGCTAGAGTTAAGAAGTTCGTTTTTTTAGGGAAATGAGACATAAGATTACAAATGTGTGGATTTGAACTTTCAACTATTAGGAGATATTTGTGATCATTAATCCAAATGAATTATGTTTAGCTGGTAATTAATCCGTGTTTTACATTGATTTTCACTTTGCGTCTTCATAGCGATTTTGGTTAACAGTGCTATTCTATTACAGGCTATAAAGATGTTGGCTGAAACGGGCAACTCAATTCCCCTCATTTTCCTCATTACCGATGGTTCTGTTGATAACGAGAGAGAAATATGTAATCTTGTGAAAGCTTCTTTGAAGAGTGGAAATAAAATCTCTCCTCGTCTGTGTACTTTTGGTATTGGTAAGACCTTGCCTTACTGTTCTTAATGTATATTAGAAATACTTGACTCCTGAGTAAAAACCTAAGTAGAAAATAATTCCCAATTAACTTAGCCGGGGTAATCTTTTAAGTTCTGCTTAAATTCAAGTCCTTCCAGAAAAGGATCCTCTTAACCATTAGAGAGGACTCCCTCAAAAAGTGAATCAAATCGATGGCCATATTGCTTGAATTATTATCAAATATTACGACACTTCCAGAGGCAGGGCCCTACAACTGTTAAATTTTCTACCCTATTTTGATTTTAATTTACATAATAATTTGGGAAAAAGAACATTTGTTCTATCGTACGTCTTCTGAGGACAGTTGCATTATTATTCTCTTCATTTCCCCCTCTTTCATTGTTGGGTAGTCAACTTCACGGCATGAGCAAATCTCTTACTAATTAACAGAGACCCACCAAAACTGATGATAGTACTGAATGGTACTTAAGTTGTAAAACTATCGGAAAATTTAATTTGTATTTTCTTTCGCTCATTAACTGCTTCCGCCAATTAGTTTGGGTAATCTAAAATGCGAACAGTTGCATTCGGTCTGAAATTTACGTTTATTGATGTTTAAAGCTTTTCCCAGGAACATTTTGTAACCATTACTTCCTACAAATGCTATCGGAAATTGGAAGGGGGATTTATGATGCTGCTTATGATGTAGGTGAATATCTCTCTCTCTGACTAGCGTCATTGATGTTAATGATCGGAAAAATTTTACCACGGCCTTCCGATGTTCTTGTGGCACTCTCGTAATTTTCTTGAATTGAAGCAATAAATCGTTTCGAAAGGAACAATTTTTGGTTTCATATAGTGGCAAGGTAGAGATTCCTATTGGTCTTCTGATACTAGGATGCGACGTTCATTAGACTAAAAGTCATGTTTCATACGAACAAAATCTTTGTAATTAAACATAAAAATAAAGCCATGATTTTTCTCTGTTTTGGTGGTCGTTTTACGAGTAAGAGCCGTTTAAGTTTTCAATTTTCATATTTTTTAAATTTGTTCATCCATCTAGTTTCTTCGTCTTTTTTGACAAAAGAAAAAAAAAAATGTACGGGAAATGTGCTAGATTCAATTATGTTTTTACAGAGCACTTACTGTTGTGCCAGATTTGATTGATACTCGGTTCCAGACATTATTTACAAAAGCCTCATCACTCTTTCTCGCCAACATCACCGTGGATGCTTTCAAGCATCTTGATTCATTTGAGGTTCATAATTCTTGAACACCTCGTTTCTGTTGTCTGTTGTACTTTTCCAAAGTTGCTATCTTTCTTCCACACACAAACTATTTTCTTTTTTTTTTTTACTGCGTCTTATTCTTGACATTCCTTTCCAACATGATGATTTTGTGTAGTTGTTTCCGACTCAAATTCCAGACCTTGCATGTGGAAGCCCGTTGATAATATCAGGCCGATACAATGGATGCTTCCCAGAATCCTTCAAAGTTAGTGGCACCTCAGCGGATATGAGCAATTCCACAATCCATCTCCAAGCTCAAAGAGCGAAAGAGCTGCTTCTTGATAGGGTATTGGTTCTTCCTTCTTCCTACATATACTATCCGTTAATGAATTAGTACAAACGATGATCGATCAGAATTTTCTTTTCGGATTTCTTTCGTCGATAAACAAATTTAATATTGTATTGCACGGTTCCAGACGCAAAATTTTCGACTTACTGAAAATTGTATTGCACGCTCTTTTGAAAAGGCCTTCCCTTCTCTTACCCCCTCTTTCCACTGCAGGTACTTGCGAGAAGACAAATTGATATAATGACTTCACATGCATGGTTATTAGAAAGCAAGGACCTCCAAGATAAGGTTGGTCGCTTTAGCGTGGCTATTTGTTTATTGTGTTGACCATAATGGTCTTGGTGTATGGAATTTTAATGTGGTTGATACAAAAGAAATTAAATTTACGGTAACTTTTAGGTCAGCACTTCAATGAAAGTAGTTTTAGTTTGAACCCCTGAATCACAGTCTCTCCAACCAACAATAGCTTGTACTGAATTTTCAGCTTGAATGACATTCTTTTAAGCTTTTAGCCTGCCATCGAAACAGAAAAAGATTAAGGATAATGTTAAGCATCATTCATGATATTGAGTACGTATCATTCCCTATAATGTTAGTTTATCTAATCCCGGTTTAATTTTGTTTGATTTGTGTTTTCCAGATTGCAAAATTGAGCAAACAATCTGGGTTCTCGTCCGAGTATACACGTCTGATTCTAGTGCTGGCCAAGGAAGGGAAAAAAGCTCCATCCATCATCTCACAAAAGGTTCGACTTCTTCCTCTAAACTTTTGGACTCTGCTCTTGTTTTTATGAGTATATTCGAGCGGCCGGAAGAATATATCTAGGATTCCTTCTCTTTTATAATGTTTATGTATGAGAGATAAATCAAAACTATTATATACTACATAACACTGAGTGAAAATGAGAGTAAGAATTCCAACCTCTAACTATATAACAAGTCAACCAATAGTCACGTTCAATACTTTTGTTCCACTGTCTAAGCATTCTGGTGAAAAATCTAACCATTTGGGCTTCTTTTACAACCCATATTTGATCAAATACCGAAATCTTCTCCAATTTTGCCTTCCCTTTTAAACACAATCTCAACTCATCATTTAAATTCTTCAAAAACCGCCCAAGAAAATTAATGATCCAAGAAAGCTAGCTGTTGTAGCTCCAAAAAGCATATGCCTTTTGTTTCAAATCATACCAACTCGAAACACGCTTTAAGAAAATGTATACTAGTCCAGTTGTATGAGTAGTCCATTGCCTTGAAAGAATGCTCTTGCAATGTAGGTTTATTAGAGAACTTCGTGTGATTGTGCTAATTTCCACGCAACAAATTTCTTTCTTGTCCATGATTTTCTCTTCGGTTTTGAATTTTTCCATGTTAATTCCCATGTTCCTTTTCTGATAGTGATGAGAGGTTTTTTTTCTTTTCCAAAACACCAACTTACCAATTCCATGTTGTTACATAAAACAGATGCGCAAGCGATTCGACCTGACGAAGTCGAAAAAGGTAGAATGGAAGGGGCAGAAGATCATTTTATTAGGGAACCAAGGCGTCGGGTTTGGGAACTTGACCGCAACGGCGGAGAATCTGCAGCCAGGAAAGGAAATAAAAGCAACACAAGCTACAGATCTGTTGGTGAAAGCCGCTACAAATTGCTTTGGGAGATTGATCGACCGATTCTGTTGCTTGTGTTTCATAAAGTCTTGTATGTACATGAATGACAGGTGCGTTGTGGCTTTTACACAACTCACTGCTGCTCTTGCTTGCTGTGAAATCTTTAATTGCTGCTTTGAATTATGTGAATGTGACTGCTTCTGATATTAATAACATATATATAAATATAATAGATTTACCATGTTCATAAAGGTGAATATTATGTTTATGATCATGTTTTTGTTTATGTTGAAATGCTTTGTGGTTTTTTGTTTATGCTGAATTTTGAATCCTCCATCGCACAGTGGTTCATGTGATTAGTTTTTAAAGACAAGGGTGTTATATCGATCAACTTATGATATTCTACAAGTTTACTTGAAATTGTTATAATTTTCATGCGTTAAATAATTACATGTTCGTTGATGCTTTGGACTTTTAGTGTACTTAACTTTTGATCCACTTTCTTCTAATAAGGCTTTGCTTTTCGAGCTAAATTGAGGTTAGAGAACCTCAGAGTGTCTTGGTTCCAATCATGATGCATTAGTACGAATAATGTAATCACACGAAGGTCACATATTCTTTTTCCTCTTTGAGTTGTCGAACGTGTCTTATTTACAATATCAACCTATAGTTACTTGTAACTTTGGTAATACCAGAGTAATTTTTTTTTTCAGTATGTATATATTTACCATCTCAATCAACTGACGTAAAATGATAAGCTATGACTATTATTATTTAATGCACACATTTCGCCACAATGCCTTTTTTATTTTCCTTATACTCAAGTGAGTTCATGAACTTTGAGATCTAACTAAAATAATTCTCAACCATGAATTTTATTTATACAAGTGATGAGTTTTTATTCTTACCATTCATTCAACAGGTGAATTATAAAGATTGACCAAATAGATAAACTATTTACAAGAATTGTAAAAATATAGCTACCAAATTTGACATAATATTTAGACATCGATCATATCAATCTATATCTAAAATTTTGTTATACTTGTAAGTATTTTTAATTTATTTTTCTATTTTAAAAATATCCCAACTATTCACACTTTATAATTTTTGATCACAAGGTATAAATAATTTGTAATAGATATATTATTGATTGAATTTACAAATTTTACTTAAATATTTTATCATATTTGGTGTTTTTGACAATTTATCATTTACTCATACTTATTATTTTAAGAGTAAAAATATAATTATAATGATTAACAACTTCAACTTCAACATGAAGGAAGTGTTTAATAATATTAAAAAAAAAGTTGTAAATGATATACAAACATTGCAATATCGGTTCATTTTTAATCATCCATTAAAAAAGAGTAACGAGGAGGGAGACGGAGTTAGAAATGGGTCAAAAACCAACAAAAGTCCACCTTACTCCACCCGTTTTCTCCCAACTCGATAGACCAAGTCCGGTCTCTTCACAAATCATCTAATTCTTCGGCTTCGAGCCAATCCCCACTTTACCGATATATTATTCCCCTCTCTCTCTCTCTCTCTCACACTACATAAACACAATTCAATACAATCCCCGCGCCTCTGGTTTCCCAAACTTTTCTACTTTCCCGCCATTACGCTGTTCTTCAACTCCTCCAGTTCGTACCATTTTTCATGCGTTGCACCTTCAAATTCTCTACTCCTCGAATCGCAGGTACTTGTTTTGTTTCAATCGGTTATGGAGTTTCTAAAGAAACGGAGGTTATGAAACTGCAGTATTATTAGTTTTCGTTTTTGATATTACTGATTATTTGTTGAAACGGATCGTATGTCTAGTTGTTGTTGCAGTGGAGTTTTTGGTGAATACCTGAGTTCGTTTAGTTGAAATCTTTAAGTTTCTGCTGTTTTTCGGAAGTTCTGATTCTAATTGATTGATATTATTTTGTTGTTGCAGTTTCTCTCAGGAAATGATGGTTCGTTTGGTTTTGCTACGTTCGCGGTCTTGCTTTTGTTTCTTCCTTGTCGCTATTGCATTTTCTGGGGGGTAAGTGAATGCCAATGCGTCTAGTTTCCTTTCGAAGTCTCTTGATCTTCTGGTTGCTTAGGTTGTGTGTAGAGGGACGACTTAGTATTTGTCATTAACATTGATAATCGTACCGTTTTTGTTTGATTAGAGAAAGAAGTAAAAGTTTACTTGGTATATATGGACATCGTTTTCTTGCATCTTAAGATAGATTTCCTGTTAGATGATTTAGTTAATCGGACGTATATCTAATTGTTAGTGACAGAAATTAAAAAAGAAAAGCATGGTTGGAAAATTAAAAGGCCTTGGTGAAAACTTCTTTTAGCTTATAGATGATTCTATCGAGTAATTTTCGGAACTGATTTATTTATTACCTCTAAATTCAAAGACATTCACCTAATTTCTTGTTGCGAGCATTAAAATTACTTTCTCCAAATCTCCTTATTATCATCAACTATATTGACATCGCGCTATTTGGAGTGACACTACCTTACTCCGACATTTCTACTCATGCTAGTTTGATAGCATTTGATTCTTCTTATAAATATTGCTTTTGTCTATTAAGCATTACTAGATTTTGTCCATCCACTTTTGACTAATGTAAAAACTTACAACCAAGAGTTTAAAAATAGAAAAATATTTTTAAAAACTTGTTTTGTTTTTAGATTTGATTAAGAATTCACATGTTTCGGTAAAAATAAATGAAAACTCTAATTAAAAATTTGCAAAGATACAAGCATAAATTTAACAAACACGAAGCCAAAAATATCATCGGTATTGCTGGGACTTACTTTTATGTTTTTAAAGATTTTTCTTCTCTTTTACTTGGTAAATAATCTTTAAAATATCATTGCCGCGCTTTTAGGTTTGCAAGTAATGGAGGTATGAAAATGGAGAAAACTTTGGCTATGATTAAGCCAGATGGATTGCGCGGTAACTACACCGAAAGAATTAAAGGGGCCATTGTGGAGTCGGGGTTCAGGATTTTGGAGGAAAGAATAGATGAATTGGATGAAGATAGAGCAAGTCGTTTTTATGCTGAACATTCGTCAAGAAGCTTTTTTCCTAACCTGGTCAAATACATGACAAGGTATGTGTCATCTTCGGAATGTTGCTAATTTCATATGTTCCGTGGTACTGGTGTCAGTACTAATTTGAACTTTCCTGCGTTTTTGTTATTGCAATTCATGCTTGCATGAGCTGCTTTCCCGTGCATTAATTTGCTAGTAAGTGGTGGTTAAGTTCGTCACCTATGCAATTTATGAAGCTATCACAACACCATGTGCATGCACTCAAACAAATATTTGAAAGTGCTGTAACGCAAGACTAGATGATGCGATGACTTGACCATTTATCTTACTTTCTTTTGAAGCCATTTCAGTTATAGCATTAACAACATATAGAAGTTCACGATATGTATCTCAAGCTTGTCAGATTTTTGTTATGTACTTCTCCATCTTGAGCTATATTCTAACAGTTTAACTTAGTCGAAATATGGATTTATGAAATCTAATTGAATTGTAATCTGGATTTTGCAGTCAGTTGTAAAGGTTTCAAACAACCATGAGATCTCTCTCTAGAATTGTGCGGTTGTGTATTTAAGTTCTTGAATAATGGTGTTCTTCCTTTGTCTAACCCTGCTTATCAGTGGTCCAGTATGCATAATGGTTTTGGAGAAACAAAATGCAATCGCAGAATGGCGTGCTCTGATTGGGCCAACAGATTCAGTGAAGGCTAAGGCTACGCATCCTAATAGGTCATACGAGTTTTAATCTTCGTCTCTATATACACTGCCTCCATAAATTTGAGACATGATTCCGTACTGATGTCAATGCACTTGCTACCTGCTCATTTTGAGTTTTAATTATGGTCTCTTCCACGATTTCAGCATCAGGGCAATGTGTGGGTTGGACTCTGAGAAAAATTGTGTTCACGGTTCGGATTCTCTTTTATCAGCTCAAAGAGAGATCTCATTTTTCTTTGAAGAAGAAACTGGTAATATCTATTCCCTCTCTATATATAATGCTTACTTTTATTTGTTTGTGCACGATCTACTTTCGTTTTCTATTATTGCAATATTTTTTACTGTCACCTTTATAGTGTTCACACCGTCTTTTTTTCTATATGAGAAAACATACAGCTACTCATCAATATCACAATCTTATAAATGAAGTAGAGTTTCCATATTGATTGATGTTGAAATAAATGATGTACCTCTAGAATCAGGAGTTGTAAATTCTGTATAGGAGTATGGAATTGGGGAAAAAACGAGAGGCTAGATTATCAAGGCACATCTGTTTAGATTATAACTTTTTAATTATGTTTCTCATAGAACATGACAGAACATAATCCACAAGGCACGTCTGTTTCTTGGTCCTCAAAAGAGTGTTTTCTTTTTTGTTACTGTACTTTTAACAGGTGAAATGGTTGGAAAACATGATGAATTATAATCATTAAGCAGTCCGTGTATAAGCATGACTAGGTCTTATTCACGACTCTTAGTTATGATTAATCTCAAATTCCAAAAGTGAACTGCTGCCAGCCTCCACCCAAGTTCCATCTTGACGTTGGCAATCCGATACCTTGTACCGTGCACACCTCACTTGCTCATTCGTATATTTGTGTGCTACTTGTGGATGTTACATGTAGGGTCAGTGTCTGTATTAGAAATTCAAAACCGTTTGTCAGCTTTATTATCTTCGGTTACTTTTAAGAAGGTTTTGTTTAGGCTCATACATACTACCATTAGGAAAATAAAACCATTTTCCTAATGGTGGGTGATGAAGGTCCGTGGATTCTTACGACCTTATTTAGACAAGATTTATTTTATAGGTTGTATAATTGTGTCGTTGTTCTAAGAGGGATTCGGTGGCTTCTTCAAAATTAAGTCTTGGTTCTATTTATTTGTTTTATAGTTTTAGTTAGATATGCCACAGCTGTGACTCTTCCTGTTTTCCTTGGTAACATACTTTGGCCTGTAAATGATGGACTGCAATGCTTTTCAATCGGTGAAAACTTCAATGTTTTTGTTTCTTGCTCCTGTTCAGTTCTCATCAATCCCATGATTTTCTTCCTTTGGATTGTTAAGCCTAACAGTACTCACCTGTGATTGTTCCTGTTCAGTTCTCAAATGATGAGTGTGTTCTCTCTACTCTCTTTCTTTATTGCTCTCTTTCCCTCCCTCTCTCTCTCTTTCTGTGCGTGTGTTTGTCTGACTTGTAAGTTTCATTTCTTGGACAATAGTCGTGTTGGTCGTTCTGGTGGAAGTTCATATTTAAGGATGGCAGTAATCAGATCAGTTGCAACAAGGTTCTTCAGGAAAAAAAGGAAAAAGAAAAGAAAAAAATTAATATTTAGAAAGGAATTGCAAGTGATCATAAGAATTAGTGACCTGTTTTGGAGAAAAATATGTGGTTTCTTAGCCAATTAGCAGTTTCTACTGAGGATTGAAGTTGAACGTAAATAGAGGTGGGTAGGTCTTCTTCTCTCCGTAGACAAATATCTCCAAGTTTGATTGATTTCTCAGACCTGTCTTCTAAAAAATGGTGTTTGAGTTAGAAAAAAATAAGTTTGCTTTAATTATATCGTACCTTTTTTTAAGTAACTTTTGTTTTTACTTGAAGACCTCGCTTTTCAACCTTACTTGAACAGGATTGAATGTTATCTGTGTCCTCGAGCTATTAACTTGAAGACCTTGTTTCATGTCCTTTAACTTGAGGATCAAAGAATGGCAAAAATTGTTTCGATTTCTGCCGATTCACTCACTTAATTTATAAGACGAAAACAATGTCTAAATCTTCATAAATTTATTAATTTCAATTAAATAAAACTGTGTACAAAAACAAGTATATCAAAGAACAAATTAAACATTTCATAACTTTTGGCAAAATCCATAGATTTTAAAGAAAATACTCTAATGCTGTTTATATTTAGAATTTTATCAATTTAACACCCGTATATATTTTATAATTCATTGAACGCATTAGAGAAGTATATTTCTTTATATAATATTTGGAGCATAATTCGTCGGAGGGCTAAACTTATCGTACTTTTTAAGTTTAGAGTTCAGATTGGAACTCTGATTTAACTTTGAGCTGCTATTTTATCCATTATGATTCAACGTTGATTGTTGAAGACTTTTAAAGCCTTATAATTGGTCTCTTCTAAATTTTTAAACAGTATGTTCCTCACAAAACAATAATTATGATGAAGATAAAATAATAAATAAAGAAGCCAATAGTTCTAAAAAATTAACCATCTTTATAATAAACTAAAAGTATAAAAAGAGAAATAACTTTGGTCGAAAGTAAGTTGAATTCGTTCAGTTTTGACTGGAAGTTAGTTCTAAATACATTGAATCTTACTTCACTTCACTTCAACTCTACACATAAAAATATTGTATGAATGTATACATGATCACTTAGAGGTCAAGCTATATGTTTCTATTCAATACACTTCGAGGGTGGCCATTTCGTCTGAATTGTGGTTTCTTTACTCTACCTCTGTGCTATTTACTTGCCAGAAAGATTTAATCTAAGAAGGATACTTTAGTTTGCCTAACGTGTTTGACAAAGACACGTATTAAATATTTAGGTACTCCGATACTTGTTGGACACGTATAACATAGTTGTTAGTGCAACATATGTTGGTGGGCATACAACACTTATTGAGTAGACTAAAAAGACACATATAACAATAGTAATAAACTTTGAGTGTGAAATACATCACACTAATTTTAAGCATATGAATACATCAACCCAATTTACTTTGATTTTTTTTTTCCTAGTTTAAATTTGATATATATTTTTTAAAATGCATAGTTTACTAAATATATCCTGGTTGTGTCATGATCTTTTTTTTTTTTTTTTTGTCAAAAATGGCATTTTATTAGCTCTATGTTGTGTCATATTTGTGTCTTACATTTGTATATGAGTTTATAAGGAAAAACTATCGTTAACAGTACAGTGCCTTTTGGGGTGAAATCAAAAGCGAAGTTATGAGGACATATGTCCCAAGTTGGCAATATCATACTATTGTAGAGATATTTGAAGTTATGTCGTTCTTAACACATTAGTATTAAAGTCATGCCCTTTTGTAGGAGCCTTGGAAGATGTAGTCATGATAGAGTATTTGTATGTGATTAAGCTTTGAGATGGGCACTGTGCTCAAGGCTTATTCAGATGGATGACTACTTCGTGGTTAAGTTAGTGGTGTGCTCAAGTGTAATTCGGATATCATATGACTATTTAAAGGAAGAATCAGTGGTTAAGTTAGAAATGCAATCAAAGTTTTAGATCGGTTAAATTAGGGGAAACTTAAGCTTATAAGGGAGGAGAAATTTTAAAATGGGTGGTCTATTTATTCTTGATGTCTTTAACTTTGGTTAAGGACTCTTCCAGATGGTCTCTTAATCCACCACAATTCTTTATGCTCTAGTCAATGATGACGAATTTGTTTTGGGGGAAGGGAGAGTAGTTGCTTGTTTCCAGTGATTTGGAAGGGCAATTATCCTCAGAGATAGAGGAGAAAATAACGAAGAAGGAAAAGACGTAAGAAACTCCTTGATTATAAGATGTTACTTTAGATTTAGGATGCCAATCCAAACATAGGTTGGGGATAATTTTGACATTTCTAAAAGTGAGGTTTAGTATTATTTAAGATTTTTTAATTAATATCAGTTTCAAATATAACAATTTATACATGGAATATTAGCGGATATAGTACAATACAAAAAAATTGTAGATATAACAAAATTTAGATCCAATTATTCTCGAAATTTATTAGTGATAAACTATATAAGTGATGTTGTTTTATTTATAATTTATTTTTGAAACGTTTGTATGAACTTAATTATTAAGCATAAAATGCAATCTATACAAATACCCTTTTAATTAGTTTTTTCTAGGGGGATTCTTGAGTGCCTTGTGATGAGTATGTAAAGGAGTAGGTTTCTACTTCAAAGTAAGTGATGGGATATCCATTTTGCCCCACAATGGACCTAAATATGTAATATATGGTGGTAAAAAGTACATTTAGAGCATGGGCCTTTGGGAGCCTTTCCGTTCCATTATTTGATCATCTGAAATAAAGTTTCCATACTTTCCTTTGATACAGTGTAAACTGTGATGGGCCTATGCCATGGCATTATCTGTAGATCCAAAGCAAAAGTTATACATAGGTGATACAAAGACGCCCTTTCAGTTTTCATCAAGGGGCATTTTGGATGCTTTTGCCGCAATTTTTAAGGTGATATTTGTGGATATCATAGCTAGAAGTTTCCATTTGATTAAAAGATCAGATTTAATGAAAAGCGAGCTAGTCAAACCATTGGATGATACAAGTCCACGCAATACCAAGTCTTAGTTTATGGTTGCCAACCGCAATATTTGCCTTCCAGAATTAGGAAGTCTAGCCATATCGTTTCTCTTTTTAGCTTGGGTTTCTAAACCCTAGACATCTACTAGATGCATCGCTCACATGGTTTCTTATCTTTCTTTTAAAATAAGCCATGTCTTGGTTGGAGTGATTCTTTTCTGACTTTCCCCCTTCATATTTTATTCCACTTTTATGATTTTCTTTTCACTTCTTCCTTTTCCCTGCATCTCGAGGAACTTTTGTGGCATTAAACTAAATGACGAACCTAGTGACGATTATGATGTAAAGATATTTCACCTTCGGATATTTTCTTTGCTAGTTTGGTCACGGTGTTCGTCATCTCACTTTTCTTCTGTAGTTTTTGCTCACCCTTCCCTCCATTTTAATACATCATTCCTTTCCTACATACATTGATGTATTCAATACTCAGAATATTTATTCTGTATATAAGACACTAATAATCACATTCAATAGATTAAATAGTTTGATCCTCCTCTTAATCGAACAACTTCGTGTTAACACATTTATTAACCGAACCAAGGTAAAAATTCGAACTATCTATTATTGAGATTACTAATAATATTATTTGACTATTTACGGAGAATTATATTTGACTAAATTGGGTGGTCTGAATTAGCTTAGATTATGTATTTCTTTTTTAAATTAACATTTTAAAAAAAATCTGCACGAAATACAAAGCCTTGAGGGTATTCTGCGCCCTTATAGCGACACGACATAACGTTTTAAACCAAGTATATAAATACTAAGGAGCACAGTGATGAAGATTTTAAAGCCTCTTGGTTAGAAGAAGATATTATTGGTATTGGCAACGGTAATAATTTATGGTGTTAAGAGTAAGAATTTGTGGCTGTGATGAACCCAAAAGGGTGGGTGTTACTTTCTCGTTCTGTTGAAAAGAACGTGGAGAGATCCGAAAGCTGGCTTGGTTTGTGGCATCTTTGAAGGAGCAAAGGCTCCGAGGAAGGAATAAAGCTACAAATTTTCAACCCACCCGCGGTTGGTACGACTTAGGACTTTTATTCATTATGTGATTAACTTTGTCGTGGGACGTGGCCGCAAAGTTTCAATCCACCCACTTGCTGGGTGTTTCTAGGGGCTTTGATAGCGGTTTATTGTCGAAATTGAAAAAAGAAAACCCACCTTCAATTCTAGAATATTGAAGTCAAATAGTTTTAGATGCGACCTGCAAAGATTGATAATAATATGATGCTTGAAGATAATGATGTCAGAAGTTCGTCAATTTTTGGATTGTTCAAAAGTGAATTTGTGATTTCGACCCTATATGACAAAATCAAACACCACAACGATCACATTCATTTAGTCAAGTCTCCTTGGTTTAAGTTCAAGTTTAGGAGCGAAAGAAAATATTAGTTGGAGTCCAAGTGAAAAGGTACTTAAAGACACAAATATTTGAACAAGTTAATACATTGACTATTGTGATGCCGCAATAGTTTTGCTTCAGCTTTTGGTGCTAGCCTAGAATACTCATATCCTAGTATAGTCACAGTATTTGGGTGTCATAGTGCAAAATTTTATTGGAATGTCTATGTTTTGTTCTTTGAGTTATTCTTTTTAATAATATGTTATCTCTAGTTGGGGAGATGACTAACACACAGTAAGCAAATTATATAAATATTTGTGTCGATTCTTTTTTTGTTGTACATTTTGTTGGAAGTGTAATTAAAGTCTCATATTGGTAGATAAGGAGACAATTATGGGTATATAAAAGAAAGACAACTATCTCTATTGGTTTGAAGCCTTTTAGAGTAAAATAAAAAATAAAATGACGAGGGGTCATGTCTAAAGGTGGACAATATCATATATCATTGTGGAGATTTTTAGAAGATCGTTATTCCAAACACATTTTCTTTTCATAATTGAATCCCGATTCTTAATCAGTGCTAATAGTAGCTTTAATGAATTCTCTTTTGAATTGTATCATGGAGAATGAAGGAAAATTTGTGCTAGACCAGCATTTTGAGCAACTTATAATTTCCTTTTATCAAAATTATGATGCTTGAGTTAAGAGAATCTTTCCTTTTATCAAAATTATGATGCTTGAGTTAAGAGAATCTTTTTAGCTAGTCCTTTTCTTTTTAACTTTATAACTTTTATTATTATCATTGAATTTATAAAATGGGAGGAAGAATTTAGGTATAGGTGCCTCTGAATTTCACTCATGGAGACGTTTATTAATTTTAGATTAAGTTGTAAATTTAGTCCCTAACAGGTTCTTGAGTTTTTTAAGTTTGTGTTTATTCAGTCGATTGTAAAATGTTTATAGTAGATCTAAGTTGCTATTTAGGGACCTTTTAGACCTGAGATGAAGATTAAATTTGGAACTTTAATTGGTAATTTTGTCCTAAATTAGTTTATTAAAATAAACTAATCTAGATGTATACGGAGTTGAACAAGGTTTTCTTCCCAAGTCAGTTAGGTTATTTGTAGTAATTTGGAGAATGTTGGTTGAAGTTGAAGATACAACCAACTCCCATATGGACATGGACAATCACGATAAACCTGACATAACTAGTGTACTACATGCAATTCATTTTTTTTTTTTTGGTTGAATAGATGGAATGAATCGATAAAGATAACCCCACTTTCTAATTCTGAATATTGGACATTGTTTATTCTGATTGTGTAGATCTATAAACAGTTCCTCCTGGCTCTTATAGACTAGAGCTAGAGAATTTATAAGTAATTGGTTTGTGATATCTGAATGAATATCGGGATATAGTGACTTAAGCAGCAAGTTCAGGGAAATAATGTACCTGGACAGATTGGTGCTTTATTTGCAAGTATACACCTAAAAGGATATCATGTTTCCTAAAACTCAACCATGCCAGACTAGTACCAAAGCCTTCTTTTTCTTTTATTTTGTATTTAACAACAGTAGTTAAGGAGTTATTAGAAATGAGGGAATTGGAACGGAATTAAAAGTGAGAATGGATAAGAGATACACATCCTTTTACTTGGTACAAGATTTGTAATATTAGGCATGAGAATATGATATTCCCTGCCTTCTTAATACCCATGAATAATATTCATCCAAGATAGGTGAGGTATTTTATGGCAGTTCTCTCCTCTTTTACATCTTTTTATTCATTTTATATACTTTTTCCCTCTCAAGCTTTTGGACTGTGCATGGGTTATAAGCACCCTAAGAAGTTATGTGTCTTCGCTTCATGGTAAGGGTAAGCATAATTGACTGAAAAATCGAACAAAAGTGGCTGATTGGTATCAGTTTAAAAAAAAATTAAAACAACATTTTAAAAATTTTCAAAGGCATAAACCGATCTGACCAACCAACGATTGGTTTGTATTTTTCATAGTTGAGGTTGATTTAAACATACATTGGTTTGGTTAGAAATTTGGTTAGAAAACTGACTCACCGAGTAAAGCACACTCCTATTTCAAGGTTGGAAGTTGATTGGTTTATATAAACTTTGGGAGCATTTGTGCACATGTAATATTTACACACTAAAAAGGAACATGCTGACATGATTAATTAGTAGTATTCTGTCTGATTCCATTACTTGGTGTTAGTTTCCTTGATTTTAGATTGAAATATAATTTTGATCTCATTTGATATGATATTTTAGAGTTGGTTGAATTTTAATTCTTGTACTAGTATTAGATCTTGAATTTAGTCCAAATAAAATGTGGATCAAAATTTGTTAAATAGTAATTTCAGGTAAGAAAAATACACATAGGTAAAGTTGAAAATTTTTCATCACTCTTCATCCACTTTTTAAATCTTGGAAACATATCAATAGTACTATATATGCAATTTGATAAAAAAAATTGAGGTATGACAAAGATCAATTTTAAGATGGATAAAAATACAAGAGGAAATTGAAATGAGACTCAACATACAGCAATGTTTTAACCATTTCAAGAAATTAGGTAGGTAGAAATATCTTTTTGAATACATATTATATTAAAAGTTATTATCCAATCATAGTTGTTATATAGGAATAGATTATAATAACACTATCAAAACGAGCATAGCTTAATTGATATAGTGTTTGTATTATTATTCTTGAAATCATAGAGAATATATATTTGAAACTACTAGTGTTGGATAACTCGAGTATTGTTTAAATTTATGAAAACAGTTGCATTTTAGGTAAGATTGATGTGAGACAAATTACTTATGAAGAGATAATTAGGTCTTGAGTTTCATTTATGGTATAGGGTCTAACATTAAAGTTGTAGGTTCTACTCCAAATATATATATACACCAAAAAATTAATTTTTTACAACTTTCTTTGACATCCAAATGTTATAGGGTTCTGGCTAATTTTTTATGACTTTTCTTGACATCAAAATGTTGTAGGATCTCGTTAGATTAGTTAGGATACGTATATCTAGTAAAATTAATTGAAGTGTATATAAGCTGATGAAATAGGAAAAGCTGAAAAATAATTTCATTTATTTCATATTTAGAATATGTGAATAAATGAGTTATCATGAGAGAACTAAAATTTTAGGAGTAGGGAGTTTTCAAAAGGCTCTTCCAAGTTCTCAACTCAGCTTTAAAGTTTGTTTTTTTCCCATAAAAGACTTGTTTTATTTAGTTTTCTGATTATATAATAGAAAATTGATAACAAATTTCTACAAGCCACACATGTGATGTTTTAAGTTCATACATGTGATACATTAAAATGCTTTATCTCTGAATAGATTTATACATTTTATGAAAAGTGATTAATTAATTAAATAGAAATAGGGTAAAGGTAATAATTAATTGAAGGTTGTAAAATAGAATTAGGAAAAATAAAAAGATGCATTCTTCAAGATGAACCCTACTTCGAGAAATTTTTTTGGCTCGAAGTTTTTGGTAATTTCCAAATGAGGAAGTCTTAACTTGGTCCAATTTGTAGAAAAAATTGCTATAAGTGTTCTTTCATGAGATAAGAAGGTGGACTGATTAGGATTTCTTAGTAAAATGGCGAAGAATGTAATATTATCAATTTCTTGGAAAAGGATGCCCAACGTCTTCGAATTTCGATTGGGTGATTATTTTATGAATTAGTGCGATTTTGTTTTTAATTTTTTAAGGCAAAAGTTAATTAGAACTATGTTTTTGAATTTGCGAAACTGATTTCTTTTACTGGATCCTGTTAGCCTTTAACCGTAGCATATCAATGGCTCAAATCCAAAAGTCTAAATGTTAGATTCAAATTGCACTTCTTTTTTTGGTTTAAATAAATCATTTTATTATTCTACTTTGTTATTTAGTCTATTTTAATGCTTACGACTTTATACTTTTCTTTTTCTTTCTAGAATTGTTTGAGTGTACCTTTTTATTTATTTTTTAATTTTACTTTTAATGTGTGAATGAATTGATTTTTGAAACTATCCTACTTTTCTTTTTTATAGAATAAAGCATATTTTCTCTTGTATTTTATTTTTTTGCTTTTTTTTCAAGTACATTAATTTTTTAGTCAATTTTCAGAAGCAAAATCTAAATCTAAAAAAAAAATTGCTATGGATAGTAAAAGAAAAAAATAAAATTATTTACAAAATATAAAAAAAAAACCTAAAATGAGCAAATTTTGTGTGTAAATAGTTTTAATATTTTATTGTTTTTGAAAATGCTTAAGAAAAAATTATTATTTCAAAATTGGATCTTTTGGAAATTGTAAAAAGTAAATAAAGAAAAAGGAGATATTTAGGGGTGATATGAAAATAAGCTTAGTTGTAAAATCTAAAAACCAAATATGATCTAAATTTTTTTATCGATTCTATTTTTACAATCTTTTGGCAATGTTGTAAAATTAATTCCTTTTTCTTCTTTCTTTTTTTATTATCTCCATGTTTTAGGTCCATAAAAGGGAAATTTACATTACATCTATAGTAAAAAAAAAATCTTTATACTAGGAATAAAATTTTGGGTCATAGTTTATCGATTCTTCTACTAACAATATGTATTTTGGATTATCTACCAAGTATGAATTATTTTTTAGCTTTTAAAGAAAAATTAACAAAAGATTGTTAAAAAATTGCTTTTTCTTTTTCAAATCATCAAAAGTTCGATTATTCTTTTAATGCAATGTATAGGATGAAAAATTAAACTTCCAATCTTTGAGGATAATACTAGCAAGTTTAATTGTAAAGTTTTTTTTCTTTTTCTTTTTTGAGTTTAGATAGGAAATATGTTGATTTCTTTGATTTTACATTTGAGAGTATATACTTAACCTAGTTTAACTATAAAGTTTTTTCATCTCTTTTAGTTCAACCGACGTTGGAGAATTGAAATTTTGAATTCTAGTCAATAAAATAAGCATAAATTAGCTTGCTAAAACATAATTTGGTGACTTTTTTGAGTGGGAAAGAGTTTCTTTTTCCCTTGATATTGTAATAAGGTGGCTCGTAATATTGTTGCTTGTGCTCTTTTGATTGTATCTTCTGATTCTTGAACTAATTTTCTTTTCGTTTGGATTGTTGACCTTGTTCAAGGTGATGTCGTGGATGCTTGTTTGTTTTATTGAATGTTTTCTTTATTAAAAAAAGGTATACTTTATGCAAAAAGAATAATATGTTGATTGTTCTTTGTGTGTTATTTTAATTTTTCCTGTAAAGTTATAAATAGTGTTGTAGGTATTAGCAAATACTTTTTAACATTGTCAGAAAGAGTTTTCTCATAATCTTGTTCATGACCATCGTCACCTAGACAAGGAGTATTAAGTTTATACAACTAAAATGAACCTATTAATTTGGTCAAAGGTATTTTTTTAATCTCTAAAAGGAGGCGAGAGGAGTTAAAATGAAAAGCAATATGTAGTGTTTAATCAATTATTTTGCAATCTTTCGGTCACTAAAATTACTTATAGTAGTAGAGAGTTTGATTTGCTTTGTTGATAGTTGATAATTGGTTTTGTATGTTTTTCTAATACAACAATTATGGAGATAGGGATCAAACCTATCACCTCTAAGATGAAAAGTGTGTGTCACTTATCCTTGAGTTAAGTTTACTTTAACTTTAGTTTTGATAATTGGATTTGTATATTGAGATTCTAATTTGCTAGTACTTTTATCCTTGCATCAATGTCATCATGGAAAAAGCTCCCCACTACTGCTACTGGAATAGGTAGAAAACAAATGAAAAATTAAAGAAGCAATAAAACCGAAAACACACAAATGTCATGAAAAACTCTCAACCCTGGAAAAAACAATAAACTAGAAAAAATGGGTTGGGTGAAAAATTATTACAATACAATGACACAAAAATCTCTTTTTGATTCAAATTACAAAGAAAACACTCAAAGCATTATACCTTACACACTTAGATTTTGTATACTAAACTTAAAAGTAGTTCAAGTATGATTTGAAATTAAAGGCATGACCTCCTTTTAAAGCTCCTTGCTTTCTTGAACTTTTTTTCACGTGAGATAACTACTTTTCTAATATTTGACCAATATCCACCATGTTATAGAAGACACAACAAATTTTATAGAAAAGTGGTCGTGTAAAGCATCTAAAACTATCTATAGTTTAAAAATCATATCTAAAAGAGAAATATTTGGATGTTAATTGAGGTTCTAGCCATTTTTTGCAGTTCATCTATATGGTCCAGACGTATGACGAGACAAAAAGTTATTAGTTCGAATCTCTATTATCACGTGAGCGTGAAACTCTATAAATAAAAAAGACCACTCTACAGTAAAACTCTTATTGTTTCTTTTGTTTTTGGAGAATTCACAAAAACTGCATAGTTGGATTTATTTATCATTGGTTAGTGACTCAGTGAAACAATAACCCTGAATATTGAATGCCCACCTCGTGTAATTCTAATTACCATTAGATTAAAGATGTATGGGGATCAACCCCACCTTTTCTACTTAGCAGTTGTCTTAGGATTTGCATCTCAAGATCTGACGGACAAAATGTTGACACGGTCTGTTGTATAGAGGATGTTCCAGAATTGAACCCGCAGAATCCTCCTTTTGTAGTCTTATTAAATTACAGGAATTAAAGTATTCAATTTTCTAGAGAATGTTTTTCATGCTAGTGGTGTATGTGCATTAAAGCTGTATAAGAGGAAGAATCAGCATCAAGTTTCAGGAGTGGAGGATATTGAGTGGGAACTGATCAGAGAGCTCTGTTTGGGAACTTGAACCAATACTAACTTGCTGTAACTGAGCAAGCTTCACCATCAAACTTGCCAAAACTCTACACTTAATTTTGATCATCCCAATACTCGCCATTGGCTTTTAAGATCTGGTTCTCAACTTCTAAGTTTTGTTGATAACCCCATAATCTTTCTTCTTCACTACCCTCTTCAAATTTTTTTCTTGGCAGCTTCAAGTTTTATCGTTTGTTGAAGATGAAGGTGAGCTTGTTTTACTTAATTGGTTGTGCACTTGTTCTGCTTCGGCATTCATCTTGTACAGTTCGATGGGATTTTGATTCTCTTTTTTTCATTTATTCAATGCAGTTCTTCAGCTGGATGCAGACTAAACTAAATGGCAAACAAGAGAAGAAAATCCCGGATACAATCTCCACTTCTCGTAAGCTTTCTCTATTTTTTTATTTTTTTATCTCTTCGTAAATATATTAGACGATATAACATTAAATTTGTCCCCAACCATCCACTTAAGTTTTCAGTAAAAATAAATAATTCAAGAGGTTCTGTCTTCGAGCCTTACGATATTATTTGGATGATAGAATATTAAAAGATTCGTAATCTTAAATCTTATTTCATAAATGAAGCAGAGGTTGTATTTGTATAGATTAATTGCTTTAGGGTAAACTAAATATCAGGTTGGTGAGAAGAGACAATGTTGTTGAAATTAGATTCAGTGAAATGGTTTTTGTTGGTTGGATCCGAAATTTAGTTAGCTGGATCAAGATCCCAATGCAAACGAGGACATGAATCAAAAGGTAACCTGAACCACCAACCTGCAAACTTGGGTCCATGTGCCTTGTTGCCTTGTTCCCTCGACCCTTTAAAATAAATACTAAACATACAAAATTTATAATTGTTTTACTTTTACATTCCCTATTTTGTCCACTTTCATTTGTAGCTTAGGAGAGCAAATCAACCACTTAGTCAGATCCAAGAACACAGAATATATTATATATTCTTAATTCTTTTATATTTAAAATCACATCTAGGATGAGGAAGATACTTGTCACTTCATTGTGTATAAATTGAATTATGTTCTTTCTCCCAACTTTGCAGACCATAAAAAACAAGAGTCTCGTGAGGAGTTTAGCGATTGGCCTCATGGGTTGCTTGCAATTGGAACATTTGGCAACAATGAGATTAAAGATGATTCTGATCAGAGAGAAGATATAGAAGAGGAGAATCCATCTTCTTCAGAGGAGATAGTAGATTTCTCTCCTGAAGAAGTTGGTAAACTACAGAAAGAATTGACAAAGCTTTTATCTCGAAAACCGAACGCCGAAAAACAAGTTGCTGATCTTCCATTGGATAGATTTCTCAACTGCCCCTCAAGCTTGGAGGTTGACAGGAGAATCAGCAATCCACTTTCTAGTGATTCAGATGATAAAGATGAAGATATTGAAAGAACCATTAGTCTTATCATTGGTAAATGCAAGGACATTTGCGCCGATAGTAAAAAGAAAGCGATCGGAAAGAAATCGATCTCCTTTCTCCTCAAAAAATTGTTTGTTTGTAGAACTGGCTTCTCTCCTATGCCACCACCGAGCTTGAGAGAAACTCTACAAGAATCCAGAATGGAAAAGGTAAATACATAGATACAAAAAAAAACAAAAGACTTTTGTGCATATTCATTATTAAATCCTAAAGATCATGTCAAGATTTGAATCTGATTACCTTTCCATTTTACAATGACAGCTTTTAAGAACAATTCTTCAAAGGAAAATCTCCCCACAAAACGCCTCTAGATCTTCATCATTGAAGAGATACATAGAGGAAAAACAATCAGCAAAAAACAGAAATGATGAAGAAGACCAGAAAAAACATGCCAAAGATGGATCCAAATGGGTCAAGACTGATTCTGAGTGTAAGTTCTTAACTTCATTTGAAAAATACTTAAATTCATTCAGAAATTTCAACTTTCTAACAATCCTTTTCTTTTTTACAATTGCAGATATTGTTCTTGAGATATAATTCACTCTCCCTTTACAATCAATCTCCCATCTAACTGATTTGAAGAAGGTAAACACCTAAACCACTTTTTTCTTTTCTTTTTCATATGTTTATCATTTTACACATCAATTACTGATCTTCAAATTTTCACTCTCTTTTGTAGATTTTCAATCTCCACCCCTTGTTTTGAAATGGATCGAACGGTTGAGGTGTTCATCACATCAAAGAAAAAAGAACAAAAAAAGAAAGAAAAATACTACACATCTTATTTTGACGATGCTTTACTCTTCCTTTTTCATTTTTTCATGGTTGTATGTTTATGAAAACCAATGCAACTCATGTTTATGAAACATCGTCAAAAAGTGATTTTGTGTTATGAACAGAGGACTTGCCATTTTTCACTTTTACTTTTACTTCATAATTCTTCTTCAATGTTGTTGGGGTCTCTCTCTTTGTACCATATTTGAGCCAAAATGACATTTTGTATTGTTATAAAGTCACCATTCTCATTCTCAAACACATTATTCTCACTTCACTTGGCTTATTGGCCAATTGTTGTTCATTTTGGATCTCCATCTTCATTGTTTTATATGTTATACAGTTTGATGTAAATTAGATCGTGGGAGTGGAAATCCATACAATAATTAATCCTTTTCTTCTCAACTTCTACCATTCCATGTCTATTCAAATTGATATCTTATCTACACAAGTATAATAATCTTTTATACAATTGCGTTACCATGTAATTTAAAATTTAAATTCATCTATATAACTACAACATATATAGTCTTTTTTCCTTTTTGTATGCAATTCGAAAATTTGTGTATGGTTATAAGTTTAATTTAGTGTTTCAAACAATACATACCTCTTCCATTTATTTTTTACAAAATTGTATCAAAGTTTAAAGAAACGTGTTTGAAATCTAAAATCTAAATATAATTAATTTTTCAAATCTAAAATCTAAATATAATTAATTCATTCAAAAGTGTGAAAATTAAAAGAATGCTAAAAGGGCAGGTTAAGTCAAATTAGTGTTTTAACTTATTATTAATGATTGTAGAGAATTCCTATTCTCAAAAAATAAATTACTGCATAAAATATAGAGAATTAATAATGTATTTACGTTTTGGAAATTGTAAACGAAAAAAAACCATAAATTTTAATATTTAAATTAAAGTTTCTATAATTTATTTTTCTTTCGTAAATTTCTTTATAATTATTACACCAACACAAAAACGAAATTATAAACCGAACTTTCTATCCAAATTGTTTATTAAATTTTACCTCCAAAATTATATCCCAATTTCTCAACTAAAATTGTGATAAAAATAAACAAATAAATAAATAAATAATTAAAGGCTTAAATATTCGAAGAATGAGATTTAATCTAAAATTGCAAAGTACAAACTGAAAAACCAAAACACACAGCTGCTGGAGAGCTTCAATCTGACGAAGCCCTAACTCCTTTTTCTTTTTGTTTCCCTTTCAATTTTCTGTTCAATTTCATCTTCACTTTTACGGAAGGAATTGAATTGGGATCTAAGCGCTTCCTTGTCCTTTTCAATTCGTTCTCTTCGTGTTTGCATTTTCTGTTTTCAATCTTAATCAGACGCGGAAAGTGCGTCTCTTGAATCGTCGTTTGTTCCCAGTTCCGAGGAACTTTCTGGATCCTGAAGATTGTTCTTTTAGGAAAATTTTCGAAGGATTTGGTTGAGGATTGGCTGGGAATCTAAACAGCCAATGCTATTAGTTTCGTTTCGAGTTGAAATAGAAAATCGGTGATTTTTTTTATATACTGGAAAAGGTGTTGGTGTTCATCGATGTCTTGGGCAAGCGCGGAAGATATCTACCTTTCAACTTCTCTTGCCAATTACCTTGACAGTATGTTTCTTCTTCTCTTTCAATGCCTTCAGTTTTGTTTATCAGATAGAACAGAAATTTAGAAGGAAAAAAACAGTGCTCGTTTTTTTACTTTTTGAAGTTTGGTGCAACTGGATTTGTGTAATGTGATGTTTGGCTCTTGATAGTCAATGGGGTTTCTTAATAAATTGTTCTGTATTGCAACTTTTTGATTGAGAATGCTGTCTGACTTGATTATTGTTTTTCAAATGTAATGTTGTAACCTTGTGGTGACATTGCTGATTAGCATAATAGGGGTCTGTAGACTGATTGTCATTTGTATGAAATTGTGAAGTATAACTGTTATGTTTACATTTATATTTAACCAATAATTTTGAGAGCACTATTAACTTCAAAGGGAACGTTGTAATTTGTGGCAAAGATTTGAATCTAAGTGCACTCTGAAGGGAATTTAGCACAAACATGTTTTTATTTGGTGAGTAGCTATGATTCCCTCGTCCTTTCCAGAGACAATGGATAAGAAGGGTACATCTCTGTGATATTGTACTTCAAGAAATAGGAAAAGTAGCTTTTTTGCCAATGTATTGAAGATACGACCAAGATCAGACTCTATGAAAGAGCTTGCCTTGGTCAACTGTTGGCATAGGTGACTTGTCTCTTCAACCTTGCCTTTCGCCAGATGCAATTATCTAGCTCTGTCTTGAAATCGTCCTTTAAACTTTGATTTGACATGAGCAAATGAGAGAATTGTAGGGGATAGAATATAAGCTATCCTTACTCTGTGGATAATATATAAGTAAAGAGCTAATGTAACAATCAGCATTGCTCTTCCCTATACCAAATTTTACTCTACCTTTTAATGGGTTGTTTTGGTGCAGAATTCTGTAAAAGAATTGAAAACGGAATAATAAATTTCTATAGTTCATCTAACATCCCACCAATCGAATGTTTGGAGAAAATCAGAAAACTATACTATGTACAGATTTCAGAGTGAACCATATAGACAAGGATTGAGAAATTCAGTGTTGCTACTCAGGGCAGGATGATTTAAGAATTTCAGCGTCCTAGATATAGTTGCAATTATTTAGTTAAATCATGTATCTGTATTTAATTTACTTACATTTTTTGAATTGCTGATCTAATGATAATTTCAATCTATAGAGAAGGTTCTTGTACTACTTCGAGATGGGCGGAAGCTATTAGGGATACTCCGTTCATTTGATCAATTTGGTATAGTTCTTCCTGAAATTTTATATGCTTTTATATTTCATCATGCAAACATTCACCCGAAGCTTGAAGAACTAATTAACTTTTTCTCTTCAGCTAATGCTGTTCTTGAAGGGTCATGTGAAAGGGTGATCGTTGGTGACCTTTACAGCGATATTCCTTTAGGTCTCTATGTTATTCGAGGGGAAAACGTTGTTTTACTTGGCGAGCTGGTAGGAGAAATCTTAGATTCCCTTTATTATTTGACTTCCATCCATTTAACCACCTCCCACTTAATTCTTTTTTTCTTTTGAACTTGTTAGGATTTGGAGAAGGAGGAGCTCCCTCCACACATGACTCATGTCTCTGCTGTGGAGATTAAAAGGGTAAGTGATGTTAGGCTTTACATCAATGGAAAACACATATCATATTTGCTTTGCAATTAGTCTTTTGTGGCTATGGTGATATTTGTAAAACTTCTTGGTATTGACAAACTAAAATCTATCATTACAGGCTCAAAAAGCAGAGAGAGAAGCTACAGATCTTAAAGGCACAATTAGGAAAAGATTGGAATTCCTTGATCTGGATTGATAGTTGTTTCAAAATCTTCGATTTGTTAGCTCTCTCGTTTGCAAGTTCCTCTTGTTTAGCCGCTTACTCATTATTGCCCAGTAAGTCCATCTGCTCTCATATTGGTTTGTGTATGAACAATTCAGAGTCTATTTTTTTGGCCACTAGAATCTTAACATTATGTTCTTGACCTTCCATTTCTCGTGTAATATTTTATTCGATAAATAAAAAAAACTCTTTCCTCTTAATCCCCTACCCAACACATCATGATCTCTCGTTTCATTAAATCAATGAAAAGTTTCATATCTATATAAAACACGTCACATTCTCTTTTAACTTTTAGCCAAATTGAGAACTTAGAAAGCATAAACCATTAGGGGCAGCACCACTGTCAAGGTCGTGTGGACATTGCTCGGACTTTTGAGTGAGTTTAATAAGAAAAATCTTTGATGTCTATCAAATTTAGGTCTTGGGAGAGCATGACAACTTTTGAGTGAGCTTTTTGCATCTCGGCGTGGTTCGAACTTATGACAATGAATGATATTTACTTTTATGTTTATAGATATATTACTAAATAAATTTAACTTTTAAAGTTTGAGCTTAAACATATTCGAGCAATGTGGAAGCAAAGATTATCTAGACTATGATAACTACTTTGAAACACTATTTCAAAACTTTCAATTTGCTACTTTTTTTTACTATTTGTCATTCATCATTTTTCTTATTCTATCACACTATTTTAGTTTTTGAAATTTGTTTTTTATTTTTTCAAGGTTTTTCATCTGTTTTTCTATATCTGTTTTTTTTTCTTTTTTGTCATAATAAAACAAAAACAATGTTTTTGTATTTAACTTTGCCTAATATTTTTGAAAGAAAAAAATTAAAAATAATAACTATTTAAAGTCTATTTTTTAATTAGAAAACCACATCATTAACTTAATCTTATATCTTTATTTAAGAAAAAAAATAATCCAATGATGGTTTTTTTTTTCTATTAAAGTGAGGTGAAAAAGTACATATACCAATATACCAATTCACAAATAGAGCAAAATATTTATGGCATCTGTTATAAAATGAAAAAAAGTTAATTTGTTCTCCCTTATTGTCTTCTTTCTTTTTTCGATATTTTTTTTCTATTTTGCAATATTTTTTCTTTTCATCGTCTTTTTTTTATTCTTGTGAATTTTTGAAATATTTTAATCTGTCCTTTTTCATATTATTTCTCTGCAATTTCTTTCAAATTGTTATTTAGTTTTTTAATATTATATGTCAAATATAAAAAATTTATGAAAAAAGAATGTTTAGATGTGATTGTAAACGATTGTCGTATACCAAATATAAATTATCAACGTGTGTCAAATTTAAACAACAATTGCTCAAAATTGTATTTTACACCATAGATGCAATTATTAACAACTCATTTTTTTGTGCCGTATAATATTTCACCGTTTTGTTCTATTCTTTAAAAGGTTCCTATAACGAAATCATATTTTATTTCACAAATTACACCATCATAATTATTTTTTTAGTTCAAAATAAATTTAAATTTCAAACTTTTTCTGAAATTTGGAATCATCCAAAAATAGGACGACAAGAATCATCTCTATATTTTTTTTTCAAGAAAAATGAGGATAAGAATTAAATTATCCAACTTTACAATGTCTCATCCAATTAAAAGAAACTTCTTATAGTAATTATGCAGATTCCGAATTTAATTATTATTTATTGCCACACACCGACAATGAATGTAACAAATTCCTTACTAAATCCAACGGCTTCAAACCCCATAAGAAGAATCAATCAAACGGCCATAGCCAAACCCACGCGTCTCTTCCAAAATTTGACTCTCATCACAAAATTCCAAATTCCAAAAAAAAAAAAAAAAAGAGAAATGAAATAAAAGAAAAAATTACACACACTCTCTCTCTCAGCTTTTAAACTTTCTTACACACACAGATCTGGCTCTCTCTTTCGTACAATCAAGCAAGAATTTGGCAGATCCACTCTCGTTGTTGCTGCCAATCTTTCTTCTTTCTTCCGATTTAGGGTTCCAAGTTCCATTCCTTGGAATCTCCGGCTGTTAATCCATGTCTTTTTCTTTTGTTTTTAGTCAGTTACTGCTTTCCTTCACTCTAGTACTATGTTTTTCTTCCCTTTGCATTCACGCCTCAGTTCATCACTATTCTTCTGAGAAATTCATTAACAAAGGCAATGCGTTTGTTGTTCATGGGGGTAGCGAGGGAATTCGCTCCTCCGTAGTTGACCGTAGTGATGGGGATGTGGATTCTTCTTCCAATCGCGAATCCTATATTCGGTATGTGTTTTTGGTTTTTGTTGCTTTTAATTCGATGAATGTTGGAAATTATGAGTTAATTTTGGGAATTGGGTTTTTCGTTGAGTGCTTGTTTAGTGCTTTGGGGTTGGATTTTTTTTGCAATTTAGTGTAATTTTGGTTTCCATTTTGGGTGATATGTATGAATTTTGTAATGTGTGATAAATGTGATTTGCTTGCTATCGTTATTATTTGGTTTTAATGTTAGCTTCATAGTTTGTTACTTGTTAGGGTTTATATTTTGTCTTTGTTGTGATAGTTACCTTATTCTATAGTGTACTGTCAAACCAGCTTCGAAAAAATTACATTTCGGAGACCCGAGGAATTTTCAAACTTCAGCTCGGGGCCATTGCATGCGATTGTTTTTGAGGTGGAAGATAGAGAGATGGTTGGAGGGTCGGCCTATGGTGGCCAAAGGGCAATTTGCTGTACTGTAGATCTTGCTAAACTAGGTGTTTGTTCAGAAGGAGAAGTTATTTACCGGCCGTCCTCGAAGAATTCTGGTTGGCCTCAAGTATATGGAGTGTCCTTCAACACAGATGAGCAAGTTGCAACCCTGCCGACAAAATCAATTCATATTACTAAAACAGGGATGTATAATTTGTATTTCATCCATTGTGATCCAAAGCTACAGAATGTGGTTGTGGAAGGGAAAAGTATATGGAAAAATCCTTCTGGATACTTACCGGGTAGAATGGCGCCTCTGATGAAGTTTTATTTGTATATGTCTTTTGCTTATGTGTTGCTTGGAATCTTTTGGTTCTCACAGTATGCAAGATTCTGGAAAGAAATTTTTCCACTGCAAAACTGCATTACGGTTGTTATTACATTGGGGATGTTTGAGATGGCTATGTGGTATTTTGAGTATGCTGAATTCAACCAGTCTGGGATAAGACCAACAGGGATTACTATGTGGGCTGTCACCTTTGGAGTTGTTAAACGTACAATTGCTCGTCTGATCCTTTTGATGGTTTCAATGGGTTATGGTGTTGTTAGACCTACTCTAGGTGGACTGACATCAAAGGTTCTCATGCTTGGATTAACCTTCTTTCTGGCATCTGAAGTTCTGGAATTGGTTGAGAATGTGGGTGCTGTAAGTGATCTTTCAGGAAAAGCAAGACTTTTCTTGGTACTACCTGTGGCAATCTTGGATGCTTTTTTCATTCTTTGGATATTTACCTCCCTCTCCGCAACTTTAAGCAAGCTTCAGGTATCTGATATGTTCGTAACAATTTTTTTTTCTGTCCTGTTTATTTTCTCTGTTTGAATTTAAATTGATTTTTTCCTGGCACGTTGTTTTCTGAAGAAAGTTGAGAAATTTATCTTCTTTTAATCAAATTATAATTCGATGGAATAAGTAAGTAGAGTGCCAGGGAAGTCTTTTAAATTGAGCTTCCAATTGAAACGTTTATTTAGAAGGAAAAAATTTGTTATCTCTGGCACTTTTACTATAAATTTTGAAACTATATTCACAATTCACATGTTGTATATCCTTCCCTAAATTTTTTTGTTTATTATTATTTAATCGATTACAGTAAAAATTAACTTTGAGAGACTAAATTTAAGATTTATTGGAAGTATGGGACTAAAATTGAACAACTGAAGTTTGGAGACTAAAATTGAACCAACTTCCAAATTTGGGGTCCAAAATGGCATTTTGAACCTTTTATTTATTTCCTTTGTTTCATGTTTATGCTCTGTAACCTTTTTCTGGATTTTTTGTGTTATAACTTCTGCTGATTGGCTTTTCTTCATTATTGCTAATGTCACAGGCTAGAAGATTGTCATCTAAATTGGACATTTACAGAAAATTCACAAATGCATTGGCGGTAACTGTTATTGTTTCTGTGGGTTGGATGTGTTATGAGGTAATTTGTGCATGAAGATTTCTTTATTACATGGACCATACAGGCATAGGTTTTGGAAAGAAATGATCAATTTGTGCATTTTTATGATTTTGTCCCAAACCCTCATCAGTTGTTGCTTACCGCAATTTCTTCAATTGTTAATCTTGCAGCTTTATTTCAAATCAAATGACATTTACAATGAGCAGTGGCAAAATGCATGGATCATCCCTGCCTTCTGGCAAGTCCTATCATTTTCTCTACTGTGTGTCATTTGTGCTCTCTGGGCTCCCTCTCAAAATTCAATGCGGTATGTTATGTTTCTACACATCGGTTTACGCTTTCTCACTTTCTCTTCCCCGCTCCCTCTCACTCTTGCACATTGCGTCATCCTCTATCTACCTCAGGTATGCATACTCCGAAGACGCACATGAAGAGTTCGACAAGGATGATACAAATTTAACACTCATAAGACCATCTCCAATTTCCTCGCCTTCAAAGGACGCTCGGAGCGTACCAGACATTAAACCACTGCATGGAAGCGACAATCCAGCTGGTGATTTAGAAGAAGATAAAACAGCATAAAT
Organism: Cucumis sativus; assembly: GCF_000004075.3. Lineage (NCBI taxonomy): Eukaryota > Viridiplantae > Streptophyta > Magnoliopsida > Cucurbitales > Cucurbitaceae > Cucumis > Cucumis sativus. The sequence continues at coordinate 21,661,513 of NC_026661.2, read as the reverse complement.
TGGAATTACAGGTTCTACTTTTTGGTATCATAAATAGCCATGAGTTCATTTACTTTGTTATTAGCTCTATTTCCTGGGAAAATCTGGTAGTTTATTATAATTTCCATGGAAGAAAATACTATTAAAAGGAAAAACAGCTATTTCATTTTTGCATTTTTGGGTTGTTGTTCTTAAATCTTAAAATAGCCTGATGTAATAGTAGACTAGAGAGTATTGTAGGTTTTTAAAATATTTTCCTCTTATGTAGTTTTTATCATTTGTTTCAAAATAATCCTTCTTGTAACTGTGCCTGATCTTGATATTTCATACTCTCTCCACTTCCCAAAATCTTCCAATATGATATGATATGATATGATACATTGATACATCATCCTATATCTATAGAATATCTTCCTCTATTTTTCTTGTTTTTTTTTTATTATTATTTTTAAGGGGAGCTTATTAAGTCTATTATATTTTGGGTCAAGATATTAATGATTTTTTTAGAACACTTTTCCTCCTTAGAATTTCTCATCCATTATTGGCTATTGGGTCTTTATCTAAAAATAGACATTATCGTACCTTTTCGATTTCCTTCACCAAATAATAGCCAATGAAAATTATAGTTTAAGAAAACATTTGATCCTTTCAGCCTTCTCAATTGGATTTGAAATGTTTCTTTTCTTCTTATGATATTATTCAATATAAAGTTTTGGGGTTTTGAGTTTTTTTATTTTATTTTTTGAAGAAAATTATTTAAATGATAAAACTACCAAAAAAAAATTTCCCAACTTAATAGATATCGATTAGAGAAATAGACTTCTACTAGAATCCATCAGTGTCCAAGATTTTGTTATATGTATAAATATTTTGGTTCATTTTTGTGATATTTAAAAATAGTTTTTTTCTTAGTCTAGTGTTCATTGAAAGGTCATACGTTCTTGACTAATTTGTTTTTATCTCTGTTTCGTTAGGTATTAGAAGGTTCTTTAACTATAATGGTTTGGTAAAAACAATCATAAATTTAATAAAGAACTTAGAAGGAATATGTTCAATCTTTGTTGGCCATGTTAGGATTTAGTGTCGTAGGAGTTTTTCTTAGTATCGGGCAATAGTCCAAGTTGAGTTGAGTTTCTAATAAGCTAGCTTTGATACCCATGGAAATAGATGAATAAATAAGTATTTTAATGGATGTTTATTTTAGATATGTTAGTAGGTGACATTGAACCTAACAAATAAGCCAAAAATGAGGAAAATAGGACTATATAGAGTGGGTGGGTTTTGGTTCAAATCAAGTGCCAACCTATAATCAAGATATCTCATTCTAGAGGTGTTTAAAAGAACTGTTAATCCGAGTTACCGGTTGTGTTGGTTAAATTTTGTATTATGTTGGATTGAATTAGAAAATTGAAAAAAAAAAAGTTAAAGCCAAATAGTCAGTTTGTGTAAGTAAGGGTTATATTGACTTGGTCCAATTAATATATAACTCTTAGGCTTTAGGTTTTAGATTTGAATATATAACATATACGTGTGTCTCACAACTTTGCCCTTTGCATTGGAATGACAATTTGTTCATCTTGTATATTGAAAAGCAGTATTAAAATTTGTTTAAATTATGAAAGAAAGAAAAAATCAACCCGCCAACCCAATCCAAATATTTTTGGTTAGGTTAGGTTGGGTTGGATTGATTCAATGTATTGAACCAACAATTTCAACCCGCCAACCCAATCCAGATATTTTTGGTTAGGTTAGGTTGGGTTGGATTGATTCTATATATTGAACCAACAAGTTTTTTTTTTTTTTTTGTCAATCTAGATTCTTTAGTTTGGTCCATAATCTTCCTCTAACCCGACTTACGTACACTTCTATCTCATCCCAATAAGAAAATTAAAATCATCTCATCCAATTGATGACACCAAATTATTATAACTACTTTATATGAATTAATTTCAACTAGAACAAAGAACAAGATTAGAAAATTCACTACTTAGTCTTCCTATTTGACTTTGGTATCATAGTTATTTGTCTATGTTCTCTGTACATCAAATTACAAATTTAGAATATCACATCTATTTATTCAAGTTTTGACATGAAAAAACATACATGATACCAATGAAATTAATTAAACTAGAAACCAAATAGGTGTAGTGTATCTATAGCGTGAACGAATTTCTTAATCGAAATGCTTCCTCGGAAGCTCAAATAAATAGAAATAAATGTTTGGTTCATAAAATTTTGAAACAAGAAACAGAAGAATAGTTGAGTTGATGGATGGTTTGTAGACAAAGTAAGAAAAGGATTGAAAAATATTTTGGAAATCGGTGAGATGGAAACATAAAGGAATTTAAAACATGTTAATTTCATAGAAATGAGAGAGAGTTTTATTCCTTAAGGGCATCTCATTCCCATTACGCAACTTCCTTACGCATTTACTCATTACTCCTTTTTCTTTTTAAATAAACATTTAATAGTTGGCACCTTTTTTTTTCAATGCCTAATTATATTTTTAAAGAAATAATCAAACAACAAATTTAAATTAATTTAATTATAAATATTACATTGGATGGATGCTCGTTATCTAATCAAGTTTAGGGTTCATGTGAGCGGTGCTAAGGGATGCACGGAGATGAATGCATCTTGTATTACCTTAATGTAATTGTTACATCATGTCTTTGTGCGGAGAAAATTGTGTGGTGACCGTTAAAGTAAATCATCTACGTGCATTCTCGTGGTATGACCTTTTTCCTTCTCCCTTTTCACTTGCTTTATTGTTTTGTATACAAATTTTCTATATAATCTATTAAATTCACACGACCGTCGTTTTCTACTTGACTAAGACATCATTTCTTCACGATTTAATTTTTAAGTCCTCGCTCTCGTACATGTTAGTCAAACATATATACATCGAAGTTACTCTAAATCAAATATATTTGTTATGGGGAGGAAATGTGAATAAGAGACATCGAGATGTAACTCAAAGTTAGGCTTTATACATACTTTTTTTGGACTAAGCAAAGTGTAGTTTTAACACTAATTTGGGTTTCAACACAAAAGGTAACTAAACTTTGGTATTAAAAAACAAAAATCAGTCAATGAAATGATAATAATTACCTTCTCATACCCCAAGATGATGAGGATAATTGGTATTGTTTTGCTTCCAAAACTTAATAAGCAGCTTTGGGAGGATGCCAAAACGAGAAGAACATGAGCAGATCCTCAATCAAAACCCTAATTTTAGAGGGTGAAGAGAAGACCCCACCTCGTTGAGAAAACCACTTTATCCCAAACCACTTTTGTGACGATGGCGATTAGACCTTCCACAAAATTGCTTCACATTCCAAGAGGGCTAATGTCTCTTTACTTGTGTTGGTAAATTTACAACCTCTCAAAATGGCACCACAGACAAAAAGAAGAAAGAAAGTGATTAGCGAGAAAATGATATTTTTCATCCTAAACTCGGAAGGTTCAATTTTCATTCGACCATCATTGACTTGCAAAATTGAAGCATTTGGTTTAGTTATTTTATATTTATTGAGATAATTATTACCTTGAAGTTAAAATTATACCTTTTCGAAGGTAAAATTAACTTTTATTTTTTATATGCGTGAATGTTTTAACCAACCTACAAGTAATCCCGACTAACCTTTACAAGATAACACATCTGACCTACAATATTTGGGTGTTAGAAAATTAGGTAGTATGCAAGTGGACATCAACAAATTGAAACTAGCTATAATGTAAAATGTAAACGAGTTGAATTGTATTGGATTGACGGTGTTTTTGCAACCTGAATGACTGAAGAAGCATTCTCAACCCTAAAAATTTGGGTTGAGTTATCGGGTTCTATAATATTTTTCTCATTTCTAATATTTGTTAAATTTTAAAAAAATACTATGACAACCTATCCAACATTAATACAATAATATCCAATATACAAATAAAACATCTCGTCTTACTTAAAGTACAGTCAAACATGACCCATACTTCAAAATTTTAAATATACATATATTTCAAGCCTCGTATTATAGAACTTAACATAAATATATATTAATTAAGGTTAAATTGGATATAATGTAACTAAAGTCGAGAACCAACTCTACTAAAAAAGATCAAACTCAACTCAATCCTTATAGTATGAGTTGGTTACTCCATATTGTGTAGTGTCGATTTATTCCAAAGAAAAAAAAAAAAAGCAAAATTGAAAATGTAATATTTACGATAATTAAGGAGAGGTGCACGTGAGGGAAGAGAGGAGTGCACGTGAATCATCAGGAGAGGTTGAATCGAGGTAATATTAAATAATAATAATAATAATAATCTTTGGTTGGACTCAAAAGCTGTGTTGAATAAGTAACTTCCACCCACCTCGCCAAACACGTGCCTACCATTTTCCTTCCTTTCTTTCTTTCTTCCAAACCTTCATTTACGGGCAGCGTCCGGGCAGCCAGGGGTAACATCGGAATAACTCAAATATCCCCCCAATATCCATTACCCATTACGACTTTTCTTTTCTTTTATAAAATAAATAGATTTCATATCCTATCGTATTATGTTTATTAAAAAGTTAAAAAACGTGTTTGATTTCAGCGATTTCTTTTCTTTTCTTTTTCTTGGTGGGACCCACCCCCACTCCCCTTCTCTCTTTCAATGCCTAAGGCCACCTCTTGTCGGCAAACTAAACCCTCCGACTTAGTTATTATAGTCTTAAGTTATTATAGCTTTGATTATATTATTTTATGTTAAGTTGTTTTAATTTGACGAGAGAATATTAAACACTTTAATAAGTAATAAAATATTATTAATATTATTGGAGTTAGTTGTAAAGAGTTACTGTACCAAAAAGTTCTTATTATAATTCTAGATATTTTTTATCCTATATATATGATGAATGTTTAATCACAAGTTTTTATTTGAAAATTTTTCAAGTTAATTTTAGTCATTTTTATTGAAAAAAATGGCTTTCAAGTTTTATGAATTTTACCTGTAAATTTAAGATAATATTTTATTTGTCAAATGATTAGTTTGTCATATATTTATTTAAATTAAATAATATGGAATAAAATATTCATGAAAATTAATTAATGTCTTTAAACTTTCTTAATTATGTTAAATATTTCTTAATTTTGAAAATGACATAATATAAACTTTTAGTTTAGTTATATATAGATTTGTGATATTTATTTTAAAAATTTAAGGTTTATGTTAAAAATCTCTTTACTTCATAAATTAGATATATGAAATTATTAAATTTTTTAAGGTTTATGTAAAAACTCTTTAGATTTAATTTCAATTGATAATGATTTTTATTTATTTTTCTTAATTTTTAATTCATGTTGTTTTCTTTCAACTTTCGTGGTGTCGTTGTTATTACTTTTCATAAACAAACATTATATGATTTTCAATCCCATTCTAAAAAAAAGTGTTTTGCTTTTTTTAGAACTTAGTTTGGTTTTTAATATATTAAAGAGAAAAAAAAAGAGAAGATGTAATATTTTGAGGTTTGATTTTAAAGGTATGTATTAAAAGATAAAGTAATCGTGAAATGAAGTCTAACCATTTTGTTCTTTCTTCTAGTCGCTTTTTTGAACACGTGAAAATAACGTATGTTGCTTCTCCACAAGTACTCTCTTAGTCTCAAGCATCTATTCCTTTTGCATACATTTCTTTCCCTCGACTCTCTACGCTTCAACTTTACCAATGTGTACTTTCCAACCCCTAAAAAAAAGAGAGAGAGAAAGAAACTCTTCGTAAATGTGTAACCAAAATTTGGATAGATAGAAAAAAAAAAAGAAGAGTACATTTTTTGTATCTAAAATTATAATTTCTATGATTTGAAATTTTACAAACTTACTTTGAGATTTGCTATTTAAGCTAAATTTTTTAACTTACATTTTTAGTTTTTTTTTTTTCTATATGTTTTTTAATTGGATTTTTAAACACTGGTGTAGTTAAAATTTAATATTGATTGACCATAATTAATATCGATAACAAATAATGAAATGTTACGTAATTATCATTATTTTATACTAACTACCAGATACTAGTGTTAGAGACGAGAAAGTAAGTAGTAAGCGAAAAATCAAAGTTTAAAGTGTACATTTTTAATTTGGATATTGAATTTGAGCATATAAGTCAGGCCTCGAAGATAAAATTGTAACATTTTGAAATTTTACTTCGTTGAAATCAAATTTGAACTTAAACACTAGAAGTGTGACATTTTGAAATACATATCGATCAATATTAGTTTGACGTTGAAAATCATGCAGATAAATAATAACTGAATCTAATTTGAACATCAAGAAGATGTCATCAAATGACTTCATAAAATCAATGAATCAATCTCAACTCTAGAAAGGTAAGTGTCAACGTGTTTGGATTGCATTATTTTCAAGTGGTTAATTTATACAATAAGTTGTTTGGAGAAAAAATTAAAATGTTTGACACACTTAAGATGGATTTTGAAAAAATGAGTTTATAAATTAACCTGGTTTATGATAAATAAGTAAAATCAACTTTTAAAAAATTGAATTTTGAGTGTTTGATGGTTAATCTCCCTAATTTATGTGAAAACTTCAACTACCACCTCCAGTGATCCCTGTCAATCAACATTTGACCATCGTCAACGAACCTTCAACCACTGTTTTTTCATGCAATCGCTAGCCAATTTTCATCTACCGTTTTTCCCACAACCGCTTTCGGCCAACCTCCAACAATCGTCATCAACCAAACTTCAAATGATTGTTTTTCGACAAATGTTATTTCATGTTACCACAACACCCAACTTCCAACAATCGTTTTTCAGTGACTATCTTTACCCACCTCATACTATTGTCCCTAATGATCATCAAACAACTCTAACCAATCACGACCTCATAAACTTTTCTACTATAATCTAAATTTAATAAAAAATTACTAAGTTATTCCAGACATACGTACTCTAAGTTCAAAATAATCAAACGGCAACTAAATGCTAATAAATCGTTGACCTAACTTCAAAGCTACTAGTTAGATAGATTAATTTTCATTTCATGAATTAGTCATGTACCACACTTCAACAATGTTACAATATGTGTATATATGTATATAACAATGGAAAAAAAAAGGGAATAAAGGGTGAAAAAGACATGGAGAGAGTAAATACAAATACATAGCTAAGCTAGAGTGGTCACACACATCTGTGTTCCATTCCTTTTCTTTCTTTTTTTTGTGTGGTAGATTCAAATAGTTTATTCCATCTTTTTGGAAACTGGTTGGTGTGGGAAATGATAATAATAAATTTTAGGGAAAGAAAAGTGATGACAACTTAAAAACAATTTTTTTTAGATAGACAAAAAAAAAAAATGGGGACCAAAATATATCGAGTTATACTTGGATCGACTGATTGTACGATTTTATTTGTATACATTATATTTTCAACATGTTACGAGTGGTTGTAAATGAATTGAATTGAGTTAGAGAGATTTATTGAACTTACCGAATTTTCGAGTTGATCAAGTTGACAATCCAAATAGAATCTTCAATCCAACTTAACCTAACTCAGATTTTAAGGGTTGTGTCGTTAAGTTGCTTTTTATTAACGTAAAATATTTAAATTTGTCTACATCACATATTAGTAATTATGATTTCGTAAAACTCAAATGTTAATATCAAAATATAACCTATATATTACAAACTTCAAATAAAATTTATAATTACAATTATATAGTTAGAAATTTGGGTTGGGATGGATAAATCCGAATTGAAAAAATGTAACCTGAATCAAAACCATCCCGAAAAAAGCATAAAGAGAAAAAAAAACTCAATTCAACCCCACGCTTACCCTTTGAGTTAGATACTCCGAATGGTTCAAATTGTCAGGTTATTTGAATACGGATGGAATATATGTTTTTTTTAAAACAAATTCAATTAATTTGGAAGAAAATAATGAAAAGATCTTAATGAATAGTAAATGAAATTTGAATAAAGTGGGTTGAGTTGACAATTATTTTGATGGAATTGATGCTTCCATTGGTACAAAATTTACCCCCAAAAAAATGAATGTTTATTAATAGTCATCCTCACGTCATACAAACTTATTAGTGGACTCATAAATCATAATGTTTGTTAATTAAGCTTCACTGCCCTAAATTAAACATATACCTAATTTAAATTCAATGCCAACTTTGGTTTTTTATAAGAAGAATATCAAAGTCACTATCTTGAGTTTTGAATCGGGAGGAGTCGTATCATTTTACTTCATAAATATTTTAATTATAATCTTGAAAATGTTACGACTTCAAATGTTAGTGTATCGATCTTATTATTTTGTCACCTATTGTTTTGCATTGGTACAAATTATAGTAAACAACTCATAAATTTAGAGACGAATACGAAAATCAAATAAATTTACTGTTTATCACAGGTTAAATGTTAGATACAGTCCTTAAATTTTCACAATGATGTTAATGCGTATCCGATCTTTAAAAAGTAGCTAGCACGTTTTTTAATTTTTAAAATGTCAATTTCGTATCAAATTGAGTTATTCTATTCTTGATGTTTGAAAAAAAGAACGAACTTTCACTTTTATATATTATATATGTTTGTAAATTTAAAATGTTGACCAAGTAAGTGCATTTGGACAAGCATTTCAAAACAAAAAATCAACAAAGAGAATATATATAATATATATGGCAGAAAAATCAAATGTAATTTTAAAAAATTATTTATTTGTTTTTTTTAAAATTGAAATGGAGAATTTCATTTTTATAAATATTTTGTTGTTTGGTTATATTTTAAAAATTCTCAAATTTTAATGAAAAAATGTAAAAAAATATAACATTTGACTAAATATTTACCTTTTCACCGAAAATGGAAGATAATAAATTTTATCTCGATTAATGTTTTATAGTTTTAAAAAAATCTCAAATTTAAACAATGAATTTATTTTAAGAAAAATGTATAGGGACCTGTTTGGGAAAACTTTAAAAACTTGAATGACTGAATTGCAAATTCAGCTTCCGTAATTAAAGGAAACATAAAAGACACGAGGGAAAATAATAAAAGGCTTTATTAATGAATATTGAAGACGCATACTCAACTCCACCAATCAATATTTGACGCGTGTTATTATTGAAAAAAGAAAAGAAAAAGAAAATAGTATCCTCTAACCTCCACTCTCTCCGCACGTGCTCTAATTGCTCAATAATTCAACCTATTTTCTAACACACATATATATAAATATATAAACCTTTATATAGTCCGCATTAAATTTTGTAGTTTGTTTAAGTAGAACGCAAGTATACAAATATTACAATTAATACGTGTGACGTAAATAAGTGTAATTATTCAAGAATATAAAAAAGAAAAAACAAAATAGAAAATTTAAAAATTCAAAGATATGATTCTTCGTGCAAACCTATCTTCACTGTTAGATTTTATGTTTGTACGTTTATAATATAAGTACATATTTAAATTTGACTTTCATGTTTATTCAAACATATCTCCATCGGTCCAATATAACATTTGGGTATTTTTTTTTTTTTGTTCATTATACTATAATTAAAAAAAATTCAAATAAAAAATTGAAATGCTTTTTACAGAATTTTTTTTAATAAATTATTTACAATTCCTAAAATAAAACGACAAAATTTATTAGTTCCATTTTTTTAAGAATGGTAAATATTTTGTAGTTTTTCTAAAAAAAATATATATTGGTTGATTTTCTTGAATAATGGAGAAAATGAAAAAGAAATATTAAAATAGTCGATTGAAGAGCACCACATGTTTGTTATTTTTACACACACACTAGGAGAGTCTTCTAGTCTCTTCCTTCATCCCATGTGCTTAGCAGTAATGAAAGATGGAAGGTGAACTCTGGCCCACCATAAAATAACATATTCTTTTATATATATATATATATATATACTAAATAATAAAATCAATATTAGATTAACATATTTTAATTTTGAAATACAGTAAAAAAAATGATAAAGTGAATAAAATATTTATAGGTTATGGTAAATGGGTTGTTCTTTAGTAATTTAAGTGATGGAAGGTAAACAGTTTGTTTTTTTATTATTTAAAAAACCTTTAATTATTATGGAGTGGAATTTATAGAATTTTGAGGAGTGTAATTTTAATATTTATATAAATTTGAGTGTTGAATTTTAATAAAGAAATATTTAAGTGTATAATTGGTAAGTATAAAAAGGAAGTTTTGTTTAATTGGAGAGATATTAAATTTAGCATGAAAATGAAAAAAGAGGATAAAAAATAGAAAAATAGAAAAATAGAAAAAGGGAATTGAAGGCTTGGTCGTGGTCACAATTCTTTTTCGTTGGACTTTTATTCTGCCAAAAAATAAAGAAAATAATAATAAAAAAAGAATTTCTTCTTTTTGAAGCTCCAAAAAAACGTGCTTAAACTCCTCATTTTTTTTATTGCTAAGTAATACTTTTTCAGAGAGAGAGAGAGGAAGGAAACCAATTCCTTTACCAGCTGGAAATGTGAAGAAACTTGACCACTTATATTCTCTGTCTTCTCCATCTCCGCCGTTTCTGTTCGTCGGACCACGCCGATTGATTCTCCATTTCTTACTCGCTCCTTCTATTCGAACCTTCACCAACCACCCCTAGATTTTCACCCTTCTCTTCTTGTTGTTTGTCATGTCGAATACATCGGACGCCGGCGGAGGTGGGAGGCTGTCCGACCGACAGCAGCTGGCCAAGCGGCTGGAGAAATCGAATTTTGCTCAGACCTGTAACCTGTTGAGCCAGTTCCTGAAAGAGAAACGAACTCTCGTTGATTTGAGCGCCGATATGGCTCCCAGGAAGAAGCCGAGAGGTATTGTTCATTTGGTTTGAAGGAATGGATTTGTTCTGTTTTTCTTAATTATTTTGAAAATACCTTAGAATTTTTAGATCTTATTGGAGATTTTCCTTATTATTTTTCGGGATACGATCTAGATGAACTCGAGAAGGCCAAGCCGCCGTTGCCTCTACCGCCTTCGACCGCGAATACAGACAATTCTTCCGACGCTTCACGGCAGCAGAAGGATACTCTGCCGAAGTTCGTTGGATTTCCTTCGTCGGGATTCTTCAGTAACGCCATCAATAAGGGCGAGTTTAGGTGCTCAAATATTCCCCCCCAAACTTTAGGGCTAGTTTTCCTTTTTAATCGAGTAGGAATCTTGAATTTACTTGCTCACTGCTGTTGCTTACGAGAAAAGTTCCGAAATAAAGAAGAAAATTAGGTTCAATTACATCACTATAAAATGGAGTTCTAATTTCTGATCGTTTTCCCGGCAATTTTTTAGGAAACCGGCCACGCCAGAGCCTACAACCGCTCAAATGACCATATTCTACGCCGGAAAAGTTTTGGTGTATGATGATTTTCCCAATCAAAGGGCCAAGGAGATTATGGCCTTAGCCGATAAAGGAAGCCGCGGCTCCACCACCACCGCCGCCGCTTCTCCAGCTGCCGTCACCCCCAACAGATTCTTTTCTGCTTTGGAAAAGTCTAACAGCAATTCTCCCACCTGCGAGCCAAATGTGGTGTCCAAAACTCCAGCTCCGGTGAAGGCGGCACCGGAGCAGCAACTGAAACCACAAACGGAAGTAAAAAAGTCATCTGGTAATTATCCGCCATGATCATAGAAATTTCAGAGATGGGTTCTATTTGATTATCTTGATTTAGTGCTCTTAATTGGATTTAATTGTGCCCTCTCTTTTTTCTTCTTTGATCGAGCAGATTTGCCTATTGCTAGGAGGGCTTCCCTTCACCGATTTCTTGAGAAGAGAAAAGACAGGTATGTTCTTTGTTTTTTTTCTTTTCTTCCTTTTTTCCTCAGCCCTCTTTATTGATTGAAGTTGATGAGATCCCTCTGGTTATCATTTTGTCTACTTTCTTCTCTAAAATTGTTATTCAGATCCTGATTTTGTTTTTTCTTCTTTTTTTAGCTAAAATAGCGTTGGATGGTTTTATAAACTGTGATAAAACTTTACTACTTTTCATCATTTCATCATGTATATGATCGTCCTGAGTCGTAGATCTAAATTACATGAACACGAATCCCTCGATCTTGTCAGTTATTTTAAAAATAATTCATATTCTTTCCAAAGTTTTTGCATTGACGATCTTTCTCTTTTATAAACGTTTCCATTTATCATATTCTTGGAGAGTCAAAGTTTTGAAACTTAGAGGTGTATTTTTAAAAACAAAAGGGAAAGTTGAATGTTGAATATATGGTGCTCTTCTTATAATCATGTGAATCAGGCCTGATTTATTTATAAATTAAATCTTCCGAAATCTATTTGTTTTATACATCTTTGTGGAACCATGTATTTGTTAAACTCTCTTTTTCTTTTCTTTTCTTTTTCTTGGTTTACCTACCAAATTATCCTATTCTTGTTTTATTTGATTGTTTTTTATTTTAGTATTTTAAATCTATTTTTTTTAAAATGAATTTGACCCAAAATTCTTTCCAGTAGTTAGGTAGAAATGGGAAAAGGGTAGTGAAAGTCTTGCCCAATTCAGATAACATAGAAGAAAAAGAAGAAAAAAGGGCAAATTCAGTCTATATGATATGATTTTAGCCATCTAAACATGCTGTGAAGAAAAACATTGTAAAAGTTTAAGCGTAGATTTGCACATGTTTCTCTTGTTACAGAAATGATTCACTGTAGAGGTTGAAAATATTTAGTAATTGACTCTAAAAATAGTGTTTCCAAACCATGAAAGTGAAGTTGAAAGTGAAGTTTAAAAGTCAAGATTAGAAAAGTACTTCAAAAAAACATGAGAAGAATAATCGAAGCTCTTCGGTCAAAACTCTATACGAGTTCAACTATACTCATTTTAGCAACAAGGTTAATTGTTGAGTTTGTTCTCGATGTAATTAAAACTTCAATCACTCTCATACTTCTTGGTTTGTTTATACGCGTTTTTAAGTTTTCCTTCAAATCATTATAAAACAATAAAGCTTTAAATTTGTAGTTGTAATTATCATTGAATTCATAAAGACAAACATTTCTATTATTGTCATATTTTGTTCATGAGATTGAGCAGTGTTGTTTATGATTAGGGCTGTAATAAGAGCACCATACCAAGTAAACCAACAGCCAGAGTCTGCTTCTAAAGCAAGTGGAAGTAACTCAGCCAGTGAGCCCGAGCCAGTATCCATGCCCGTGCCCGAGCTCGAGCCAGAAGCAGAAGCTGAAGAAGGCTTTCCAAGGCATCTGGATCTCAACTTATGACATGGTTTTGCTCTACCATAGGTTAATTATTTCCCTCTCCAAATTTGGCTGCTATTTTGTGTCATATATTACAACTTAGTCCATTAATCTCCGCTCTTTCCAACATTTATGCCTTCCTAACAAATATTATCCCAAATCATAATATGTACTTTTTTCTTCTCTATAGAAATTTTCGATGCAATATATAAAAGAATAGTTAACCTTGTGCTTAGGTTGTTATGTTTACAACTTATTTTTTCAATAGTAACGAATTAATATTTGAGATATTATGTATAAACAAGCAAACCAAAATTACATCGAATCAAATTCTTGTCAAATTATTCTTAATGTTTTCTTTTGTTCTTAATTTCACGTTTATTTATAAGTAAAACTTTATGATATACTTTTCACATTAATACAAGCATGTGAGGTTTGTATTAACAACTTTTCATAGTGATTTGTGACAAAACACTGTTTTCAACAGCAAAAGTTTGCTTTTGAGTGCTTATCTTAACAAAAAAAAAATAACAAATATAAATAGATAAACTATTTTGATTAATCTATTTTAAAGAATGTTTACCAACCATCAACTTTTTAATAGTCTGCCAAACTTATTCTTTACTCTTGACCTTTAAACTTTATACGAAAATTATTATATCTTTATCCCATCTCTCTCACCACCCAGTGTGGGGTATGAAATGGAGTTTTTCACATGGATACACCTTCCATTTTATGTGCATTTAATGAGTTTGATGTGGGGAAATATAAAAGAAATAAATAAATGAAATATGAAGGATAATATGGAAAAAAGAAAAAAGAAAAAAGAAAAAAGGGTTTTAACATTTTGCCTATGTACTCATACTTTGTAATATGTGATATAGGAGACCATATGGGAGAGAAAAAAATATAGTAGTTTTGGGATTATGGCATATTTGATGTATATTAAAGTAGGTTAGGTTTAAAGAAAAAATAATGCTGACAAATATTAACAAGTAATGTTTACTAAAAATTGATTCAACTTAAATATACAAACACATTGTAGGTGATTTTAGACCAAAAGGAACTAAGTTAAGAAAGTGCAAGATCTAAGCTAAGACCACATGTGTTACTCACATGGGCTGATTGCTCTTGATGTTAGAAATTGCCCAATGAGTGACTTGAGAATCAACTTTATTAACCCAATTTCAAAACCGTAATTGGGATGCTTGATGTCGGATTTTTCTTATAGAGGTGTTATTATATCTCGAATTGATTCAACTTAAATATACAAACACAGTGCAGGTGATTTTAGACCAAAAGGAACTAAGTTAAGAAAGTGCAAGATCTAAGCTAACACCATATGTGTTACTCACATGGGCTGATTGCTCTTGATGTTAGAAATTGTCCAATGAGTGACTTGAGAATCAACTTTATTAACCCAATTTCAAAACCGTAATTGGGATGCTTGATGTCGGATTTTTCTTATAGAGGTGTTATTATATCTCGAATGAAGTTCAATTTTCAATCTCAAGTATATTAAGTGTTCTCCTTTTCAGTATATGTTATTTTCACTCACTGATACACAATCGTAGTGTATGACATACCAATGCATCAGCGTACATGTTTGTCTTTCTTTTGCATACCTTTATCTTCTTATTCTAAGCAAACGAGTAGTATCACGTAATGGTCGCACTCTTTGAAGTTTGGCGTCACTGAAACTCATTGGAACAAATTTATGCATTTTGACCCTACACCGTCTAACTTTGAGAACCAACCACACAATGCAAAAATATCAAGTAAGTTAGAGAGTGAAATATTAAATTTATGGCTTTAATAAACAATAAATTTATACAGTAAATCAATGCAATTAAACTAATTTTAACTGAACCCATTAGTCACTTTATTAGATTAGATTATCAAATATGTTGAACTTCCAATGGTCATCAATATGACTAAAATGTTAAAATAACGAAAAATCTCCTAAATATAAAATTTGGATTTTTTTTTTGTTAAAATATTAAATCTATATCTTGTAATTATGACTTTATATGAGAACCCAAAAAATATTATAAACTACCTAGAAATATTTAATTTCCCATATATAAATAGTCATAAAGAATATAGAAAGAAAGAAAAAAAAAAGGGCCCTTCCCCTTGAAAAAAAAAAAAGAAAAAGAAACCGTGACAGACATTGGTCAGGTCAGCTTAGAAGAAGAGCCAACCAATTTGACGATAGAGGGTGTAGATGTCAAGTTTGGATTGGCCGTGGCTTATTCGTTTGTAACGGGTATGTAACGATATCTTCGCCCGGGCCCGAACCGGCATTTTATAACTCATCTGAGTTAGAAGCGTTAATCGATTTCCCCCCAACCCCCAAAAAATAGCCCTTTCCCTCTCTAATTTTTCTCGCCCTTGCTCGTCTCTTAACCCTAACCCCCCCCTTCTTCTTCTTCCCGGTAAAATTTTTCGTTCTTTTTGGCGGAAAATTGATCGAGGAAACAAGAATGCAACATCAGAGATTGAAGCAACAACAACAACAAGCTTTGATGCAGCAAGCTTTGCTTCAGCAACAGTCCCTTTACCATCCTGGTCTCTTAGCTCACCCTCAGGTTCGAGTTCTTTTTTTGCTTTTTCGTTTTGGTTCACATTTCTATGATCTACATGTTTTGCTTTGGTTATTTCTGTATGTTTATTTGTTGTCGGGTTTTGTTCTTGATCTCTGAATCTCACGTTATGACCGATTTGGTGCTTTCTGTTGTGGCGGTGTTTTTGTTTTCGTATTTGTTTACTGTCTCGAGTTCTGGATGATTGTGAAGAAATGGTGTTTTTCCCATGTCAAGAGACTGATTGTTTCATTTCTTTGTAATGGGTATTGGTATTTTGCTTTCTTGTTAGTTGTGGGTGATGGATATTGGGCCTGTTTGAATTATTTTCTTTTCTGGAAGAAATTTCTTCTTAACAAGACGGGAAACATGATCTCTTTTGATTTTCATGGGGCGTCGATAATGGTATGATGTGCCATGCATTGGTTCACTTCCGAGGCTAAAGTTTTCCATTAAAGATGTTTATATTTCATTTTTTCGTTTTATATTTTTTAATCCGTTCTTGGTTCGGGCAGATTATACTATTTTGTACATTACTCGTTGTCTTAGTTGATGACAGCTGACTTCTACCAACCCAGCTGGGTTTTACCAGCTTACATTATCAATGAAATGATAGTTCCATATTACGTGATTGTGTGACATTATGAGTCTTTTGGTTACCGGTCTGTGTTTTTCCTGTTATTTTCACTGCTTTCTTTTTTTACTTGTTTGGCCTCTGTCACTCCGACGTACTGATTGAAATACCATCGAGGTTCAGCTTTTCATTTGGTT
The DNA here is from genome assembly GCF_000004075.3 of Cucumis sativus. Classification (NCBI taxonomy): domain Eukaryota; kingdom Viridiplantae; phylum Streptophyta; class Magnoliopsida; order Cucurbitales; family Cucurbitaceae; genus Cucumis; species Cucumis sativus. The sequence continues at coordinate 21,644,973 of NC_026661.2, read as the reverse complement.
ACATATTTCGTGTAGTCTGTGTGATTGCATCCATTATAATCTCTTTGCTTTCTTCCCATTTCATAAAGATTCGTTATCTTTTTCACTTAACGTTCTAATGGTTTATTTTTCTGTTTCCATTATGCAGCTTGAACCAATTCCAAGTGGGAATTTACCACCGGGTTTCGATCCAAGTACTTGCCGCAGTGTGTGAGTGAATTTCTAGACGTTTTATCCCCTTAATGTTACCTCCTTTTTTTTGTTCGAACGAATGTTTTCTTGCAGTTCTTATATCTGTCTGTCTCAGACTTGTCAATGATTGTCAAGTTCTCATACTTCAAGTATCTATTATTCCTAAGAGACTGGATCTCTAATCGTTTCATTTCCTGAGCCAATGCTCTTAGTTTCTGTCTTCTCCAATCTCAACCAAATTTCTAGATTTTATTATTTTTATTTTATTATTAATTTTAATTTTTATGTATACCTATTTCACTATGGTTGATTACTTATATATCTTTTTTGTATTTTCTTTTTTTTTTCTTTTCCTTTTTAAAATTTTTAGTTTTTTTTATTTTTGAGCAAATGCAGGTACGTGGGAAATGTACATACGCAGGTAACAGAACCACTTCTTCAAGAGGTTTTTGGGAGCACAGGCCTTGTTGAAAGCTGCAAGCTTGTCAGGAAGGAGAAGGTTGGTTCACAGAAGCTTGCAATACAAAACCCTTGTTCTAGCTCTATTTTTTATGCTCATCCAATGGAATAAACATATTTGTTTATATTACTGTTAATTTCACAGTTTTCTGTTTACTTCTTGTCTATTAACATCCTTGTTGTCACTGCTTTATGCAGTCATCCTATGGATTTATTCACTATTTTGATCGCAGATCGGCTGCTATGGCCATTCTGTCACTTAATGGAAGGCATTTGTAAGTTTATAACTGAATTTCTCATTTGCCGTTTGTACCTCTGCTTCCTGTCTCATTATGTATGTTGCAGGTTTGGGCAGCCTATCAAAGTAAATTGGGCTTATGCTAGTGGTCAGAGGGAGGACACATCAGGTTTGCTACCTGTTTTGAATCAATGGCTGTGAGTTGCTACTAAATAATTTCTTTTGTACTCATCCGCTTCTTTTGTGTACAGGTCATTTCAACATCTTTGTGGGTGATCTTAGCCCTGAAGTTACTGATTCTACTTTGTTTGCATGCTTTTCTGTTTTCTCTAGCTGTTCGTAAGCTTCAGCCCCTATAAACTATTTATTTATTTATTTGTTCGATTATGAATTTTGAAATGAGTTTTTATCATTGGAATCATTCAGTTTGATATACTTCGACTGCCCAAAAAGCATAATTGAAGTTAGAATTGGTGTGTTGGTAATTTGTCTTTTTTAACCTGCAACATCTGATACCTTGTTCTATTTGTTTCAGTGATGCCAGAGTTATGTGGGATCAGAAGACTGGGCGGTCCAGGGGATTTGGTTTTGTTTCTTTTCGCAACCAGCAGGTTCAAACAACACTAATTAGAATATATTTTTTTCCGTTATTTCTCTATTCTTTTCTAAATTATGGGTATTTTGCAGGATGCTCAAAGTGCAATAAATGACCTGACTGGTAAGGACTTAGTTGCCTCTGATAGTTTAAATTTCTTGTACAAGATTATCATTTGGTAAACTAATTAAATTGATGATAAAAGAGAAGCTTGTTGATCTCTTGTCTTTTAACTTTGAAAATTGAAATGGTCTCGACCATATTCCCCTATTTCTGACCACATATGGTCTCCTTCAGGTAAGTGGCTTGGAAGTAGACAGATTCGTTGCAATTGGGCAACAAAGGGTGCTGGATCCAACGATGACAAGCAGAGCTCAGATGTGAAAAGCATTGCAGAACTTACAAATGGATCATCTGGTTAGTGTTCATACCCCATGTTTAATGAAATGGCAATTGTCATTTTTTTTTTCCACTAGAAACCAGAAGTGTAAAATGTCTCACTTTGGTTGTTTTGTTTACACTGAGCCAAAGCTTCTGACATTTGCTTGAATTTTAACATTTTTGCAGAAGATGGTAAAGAAACTGTTAGTAGTGATGCCCCAGAGAACAATCCTCAGTACACCACTGTTTATGTTGGCAATCTTGCTCCGGAGGTAATTTCTCATTCTTAACTTTGCTATTGTTATTTTTAAATGTTTTAATTTAATGTGCACTGATAATAAAATAACACAATAGAGGAGATATGGTACTCAACTTGTCATGATTTTGCAAGTGTACTATATCTCCTATAAAACAAAGTTCCTATAATTTACTTGGCTCTAGAGGGTTGATTTGGTTTAGTTCGTAATTTTAGGCCAGAAACTGACATCAACGAATAATTTCTAGAAGGATAATTTTGTAGCATTTACTTAGTTGACGTCTGTGATGTCTGGATGTTTTTGTCAATTAGGATTTTGGATTTTGGATTTTTGAATGATTTTTCCTCATACAGGCCACACAGGTTGATCTTCATCGCCATTTTCATTCTCTTGGGGCTGGTGTGATTGAGGAGGTCCGCATCCAGCGCGATAAGGGCTTTGGTTTTGTTAGATACAGCACTCATGCTGAGGCAGCTTTGGCTATTCAGATGGGGAATACTCAGTCATTTCTTTGTGGGAAACAGATTAAGGTTTCGTTTTCTGCTTGTATACTAAGTTTCAATTTTTTCTTTTGGAACAATGGTTGCACTTACATTCATAGTGAAACTGATGCATTTTTTACAAAAGCTGTCTTGTGGCATATGGTTGCTACTTTTGCAGTCTTGCAGACTTGAATGGAGCAAGACTAATTTATCCATCAGTTCAATTTTTCATTTTATATCTGTTGTTTATTATTATGTGAGTCTGGCAAGTGATATGTTTTAAATATTAGTAGATATTATTACTAAGAACATGGTGGGTGTTAGGGGTGACCTGGTTAGAAGTAGGGGAGTTAGGGATCTCAGAGTGGGAAATGATTTTGGGAGGTGTCCAAATGTGGGACATGGTAGAGGAACGACCCTCTGTATTTGCAATATTTTCTAATGTTTTATTGTGTTTCCAATCCTAACAAATTGGTACCAGGGCAGCATTCTGGCTATGGATAGTGTGTAAGGAGTTAGTGTTGAAATTGAATAGGTCCTTGATTAAGACAGATGAGCTACAAAGTACGGACCTGTGTGTCAGAGAGACATGGCGCTATTAAAACACTATTGATACTTAAATGTATTTCCATTCCGTATTTTTTTATGTTTGGGATCTAACAAATTATTATTATTTTTGCAAATATATGAAATGGACCCAGTTTAGGTAATTCTTTGTTTTGTCAAAATTTTGTAAAGCATGTCATTCTACCTTTAATGGATTTAAAATTTTTGATTTGGTGAAGCATTTGTTTTAAAGCTGATGTATTGCTAAATTTTATTCTTCTATTAACATATTTGGTAAACATGTGGACATTCCCTTTATATGTTACACTGCTTATAATTGAACTTGCCCCATCCACGAGATCCATTTCTTCCAAGGGAGGTGCCAGCATGTTCAACATTAGTAACACAATAATAATCTAATTATGCATCAGCTTTCTACTAACAAGTTTTAACACACTGGAGTAAGATTCATAACTTGTGGAAGACTAATGATGGAATGAGGAAGTACCGAGAAGATTTTGGACCATTGAGTGATTTGTTTAGCTATATGTACCTTTTGCAAATAGCACCAGTTAATAATGTAAGAATAGTTTTGTAACTCTGTTCTAAGCTTTTTGTGTCATTTCTCTATGTGCAGTGCTCTTGGGGAAGCAAGCCAACCCCACCTGGAACTATCTCCAACCCGCTTCCTCCGCCTGCAGCAGCTCCAATGGGACTCTCTACAAGTGATCTATTAGCGTATGAGCGGCAACTGGCGATGAGCAAGATGGGGGGCGTGCATGCCCTTATGCACCCTCAGGCACCACATCCTTTAAAGCAGGCAGCCATGGGAATGGGTGCTGCTGGGTCAAGTCAGGCCATCTATGATGGTGGGTTTCAGAATGTTGCGGCAGCTCAGCAGCTCATGTATTATCAGTGAGGCTGATGTGCGAGGTGTATACAAAAATGGAGTGCTTAGTTCTGTTGAGAGATCTCAATCTTTTTTTTTTTATCCCTCTTTCTTTCCCCTCTTTGTGGAGAGTTTCTGAGCCTTAGTATGATCTTTTTTCTTTTTATTGTTTCTGTTTTTTTTCCCCCTTTCAAATAGCCTGGGAGCTGTGTTTATGGAATGTCATTGTGTACCCGAGTATCTGAATTTATACAAGGATATGAGGATTCTTGGTGGTATTATTTAGGACACTAGTTGGGTATAGCTTGGTATTTTAGTTTTTCCTTTTTTTTTCTTTCCTTTTCTATTTCATGTGAAGGGTTTGATGGTGCTTCAAAATATATTTTTATTTTTCTATTGCTTTCATTAGTTTTATGTTATTTCATGCCAGGAACAATGCGTCTGATTGTCATGTGTAGAGGAAGTTTTGAATCTTAGTTTTCCTAAACGAATGTTTATTCCCCTCTTTTTAGAATAGAAATAGAATATTTGCAAAATATGAAAACTTTGAATGAGGTTTATTTTGAATGTACACTTTGAACGTACACCAACTGTTGAGGATGATAGTTTACCTTTGTTATTTGTTTTGACCGCGGTGCGACCATTCAAACAGGAAATGGCTCAAAACAATTCTCTATATCAGTCAGGTCAAGGGTCCTTTGAACCATGAATCATTCTCTAGCTGCTAGGTAGTGGTTCGTCGGCCAAAGCTGTAGTCTGACCGAACTATTACAATTGGTGCCAACAAATACACGACGATAATTCAATAAACAAATTTACCTATTCTAACTTTTTTATTAAGTGCAAAAGCTGTTGACATAGAAAATCACAGTCGGTGTTAATGAAAACTTGGAAATATAGATAAAATGATTATACTCATGAATTAAATAATGAATAGTTGTAAAATTAAAAAAAATAATTATATAATAACATTTAAAAAAAGTAACAAATATGGTCAAATCGACCTTAAGTTTGTCTTTTCTATATTTACAATTTTTTTAAAAAAAGTTACTACATACTTAATTACCATTCTTAAAATTGCTATCAACTTATAATTACTCATACAAATATTACTACATACTTAATTACCATTCTTAAAATTGCTATCAACTTATAATTACTCATCAAACAATTACTAAAATTAATTAATCGTTAAAATTGCTATCAACTTACTACTCATCAAACAATTATTAAAACTAAAGGTGGCAATGCAAAATTTTAGATCAAGGTGGAAGCAAACAGGATAAATTGTAAAACCTATCTATAAAGTATAATCTTAGTTGAAATTCTATCTTTAAAATTTAAATTTTAACTCAAGTATTAAAATTGAATTAAATAAGACCTTCAAAGATTTACATGAACGTATGACTTGTAATATTTGTATAAATTAGAATTTTCAACTTTGTCATTCATGCGTTTAAAATCTAGTATTATTGTAAGCTTAAGAGTTTAATCCAAGGCTGAGAAATAGTTGAGGTTCAATTTTGAACGTTTAAGCATATTATTGCAATTATCGTGATAGTTTTTTGTAATTTGCCTAATAAAATATAATAAAGATTTAACTAAAAACATTGTGTTCTTTAAAAAAATTCTCAACATTTTTTGGTTCGGCCTGGGAAATGTTTGACGTCGGACCGGTTTAATACTTAAACCGGCGCGCCTTCATGGGCGAGGGTTTTATTGACCGAAGCCGGAGGTTTTTACTTCACACTCCCGCGCTTGGGGTTCTCTTCTTCCTCAAATCACCAAAATCCTCTGTGCTTTGAGAGGAAAGCCAAATTCATATTCTACCATGGACGAAGAAATGGACGTCTCTCCCAGCTACTTTGACCCTGAAGACCTCACCATTCGGGAGCGGTTTCGTCGGTACAGGTACATTCGCCGGTTTCCTTTCTATTTGTTGCTTTTTTCGTTTTGGCAATGAGAAAAATTCATCTTCTACTCTGTTTGAAGTCAATTTTAGTTTGGACTTAAGTCATTTCGTGGGTAGACGTTTGAATTCAGTGTTCTATCTTGTGGGTTTGTAAAAGCAAACAGCAAATTATGTGGTCTTAGTTTAATTATTGAAACTTGTTTGATTTGAATGCTTTCTAATGGTCAATTTCAACTTATTGCGTTAAGAAAATAATGGGTCATTGCTTTTTACTTGATATGTAATCTGTATAGATGGGTGTTATTGATTTAGTGTTTATTGCGTTAATGGGTTATTATATTTGGTTGTGGAATAGAGCTTCCTGGCAGTGTTTGGGTATGCACCTTTTGGCCTATACCTTAATCTAGAATTGGTACATTATTATTATTTTTTAAATGTGTTAATGGGTTATCAAGGATAGCCGGTGTATATCTGCTTTACGTGCAGCCGTTTGGAAAGATTACATTCCATCCTTTCTTTTGGTATGTATTAAGGAAGAAAACGCACAAGGCACATATCGTATCTAATGTGCTGATAATTCTGATGTAGGAGTTGTAAGCATCCTCCTTTTAATGTACTTTATAAGCGCTGATCTTTGTGTTCGGTAGATGAGTGATGTTTTGTTATTTTGTTACTTTGACCGGCTGGCCTAAAGTTAATGCATAAATTGGCTTTCACCACCCATTAGTTTTGATTATCAATAATAGATCATCTTCAAGTTCTTGGAGCATTTGCATTAAATTTCATATTTGAATTTTGGTATTCATTTTTTGAGTTGAACTTTGCCTTGCAATTGCAGCCTTTCTTGATGGAAGCGAGGTCTTCACTTAAGAAAAATATTGTTTTATAGCTTAGCTTTCTTACACTTTTTTGTTGTATTTACCATTTTTAAAGCAATGCCATACCTGTTGTGAAACTTATGCAGGAAAAGGTCGTCAAACATATCACCTCACAAGGAAGTTATACCTTCAACAATCAACGAGTCTAGGATTTTGTACGATGGACAGGGTTTCCATAGTCCGACTAATGCTGCACTGCTTCTTGAAAATTTTCAAGAAGAGGCTGAAAGCCTTGTCGGTGATTGTCTGGAAGCAACACCATTGAAGGAAAGTTCTGCTTCTAAAAGAAGATTATCAATTGATAGCCAGGAAATTTCGGTAGTATCTCTTGGTCCTGATTCGGTTCGACTCTCATTGAAGGCTTGCAGGCATGAGAACGACCCATTATCTAATAGTGGAGATACAACTTATAACTTTTTTGCATCTCTTATGGACTCTTCAATTCAAGGTTCTAATTATGTCCAACAAATTTCTTGCTCTTTATGGTTGTCCTCCCTTAGTGTGTGGACTGCTCGAAGACAATGTACACTTCATGTCTCACTCACTCAAGATATTTTGTCAGGATTGATGTCTATACCAGACTTGATATTAAGATTTGAGAGCTCTTGCCGTATTGTTTCAGAGTCGATAAGGTGCTTTTCTATCTATGGTTCTCATTTGATTTATTTTATAGACATCTAGTTGTTGGTTTCCCCAAATAGTTGGATGAATTACAA